>NC_045442.1:108890937-109041888 GCF_002776525.5 Piliocolobus tephrosceles | reverse complement strand
TAGTTCCCCGCTACCCCGGGCGCCCCTCCGCACCCTCGCGACGCACATGGCCCCAAAGAGGAGCAGTCGTATTTCCAGCCTCGGCGGCTCTCCCGGCCGCAGCACCCTTTGTTGAGAGGTAGATTTGGATGAAACGGGGACGGGTTCCTGAAATCGGGAGCTGCTTGGGTCAAGTGGCTTCCCTCCTCTCCCGAAGAAAGGGCTCTGGAGGGGCTCCAGCCCCTAGAGAACGCCCCCATTTTATAGGGACGGGTTGCGTGGGAGGCGGCCAACCCGCCAAGGTGGGTGTTAGGCTGGAGAGAGCCCCGACAAAAATGTTATTAACTTAAGTTGGGGGGACACTTGTGTGAGATTGGATGGCTGGTAAGATGGCGGTTCCCAGTTGTTTCCAAGGTCTCCTGCATTTGTGTTTAAAATGCTAAAGTTTTCAAGGTGGTGTGTGTTGGGAGTCTTGGATGAGTGCTCTAAACATCACTTGGGAGGTGCTCCCTGGGAAGTGGGCATTTCAAATTTGGAGCTTTTTGTGGAGTGAAGATGGTGACTGGACGTTAGCCTTGCTGGAGGCTTCCTTTCTCACTACTTCTTTCTCTCCTTTTTCTTTTTTCCCCTTTTGGAGACTGCAACTTTTCTCTCGACTTCTACGTAGAAGGGATGCACTCAGCATCATGACTCCAGTCCACTACCTTTTATAGGTTTTGCTAAATGTCAGCATAGGTCATTTGGCAAAGGGATGCTTTAGAAAGGAGCACTAAAAAGTTGATTGCATATGTTTACGCAGTCACTTGGGCTTGACAGCGATATGGCATGATCTTTTTCCTAGAGATTTACAGTTAATAATTGCAAGTAAACAAGTAGAGAGACTTTGATCATTACCAATTGCAGTAAAAGGATTTAGTGGGCTTAGTGGTCACGGTTCAATATATGAAAGAGAAGCATGTATTAACCCCTTCCCTTAATGTGGGCAAAATTCCGAGCATATTTATCCAAATGCAAGTGTAGGTTGGTGGTGTGTACAACATTATGAGTAGTTCAACGTATATTTTATAGGAACCTTAACTCCCATGTTCTGGAAACACATTATAAGCTCCACGAAAGAGTTGATACTTAAGGATGCAAATTATTGACAGTATATAACAAGTTATGAGACTCTGTATGTTAACATTTGAGTTTTAAGTAGACTGATCAGAAATCCCTGGGGTTGATTTTGTAAACAAAATTATAATTTTTTAGATTTGAGTTAATTCCATACATCTACCCCAGAGTGTAGTCAGAAGTGTTTGAAATAACCTACTTGTGTGAGTCTTACGCCTAGTAAATGTTACAAGTCAGTGTGTGTGCATGTATACACTTAAAGCTTTTGTAAGAAAATTAAGCATTTAACTGTACATAAGTCGATTAATACTCTATCATTAATTTCTTGGATGTATGTTAAGTGTGCAGATAGGCAAATTTCTCCCCAGGAGTCAACCCCAACTTTACCCATGCTTATATTGGGCTGTGAACCCCACCTGGGGCTATGGAGTTCATTTGCATTTCTTAGGTTGCAATAGGCAAGTTGATGGTTAACACAAGAACTTGCTTCTGTTTTCCTTCATTTTGACATTCCTGGTATTAGGCCTCCACCTAAAAACTGACAGCCCCAACTGAGTGTGTTACAATGGCAAGTTTTAACGGTTGAGTATTTTTACCATAATATGTTTGGTGCATTTTTCCTTGCTTAACTGGCACTTTCTGGGTTGGAACCTGGAAGGTTTTCACTTCTGTGGTGGAAGAGATTGTTTCTCAAATCTTATCAAGCACGTCAAACACTTTGGAAGTCTTCCTTAGGTTGCCACTACTTTCAAATGGTATAAAAACATAAAGGACTGACTTTTATATAAGTAATAGTGATATTTATTAGCATTATAAATGGTCACAGGATTGTGGCCAAATTTTTCTGAACTGAGGTAGAGGAATTGTGTGAATTAAGACTTAAGATGAATTTGAAAGACTTTTGGTCAAGTACATGTGACTTAAATGCTCAAAGCAGACCGGTAGATAACCCTCCATTGAGGTTTGATTGTTCTCCTTGTTAATACTTGTGTTTGTGTGGCGCTGGTTTTCTGCAAGGTAGAGGAGAAATAAAGGCAGCTATTTTTATTGGAGCCCCTTCATGAACTTTGTGATCAGTGGTTTTTTAGTGCAGTATGCTTTCATAGGCAAACAGAAGTATTACCTCACTATCTTTCTAGGAAAGATCCTGTGGTTTCAAAAGGAGAATTTTCTTTAAGCACCAAGAAGGCTGTTCTTTAATTTACCAAGTACAGTTTGATTTAAATATTGCTACTCTTTAGGGACATTGCTCTACCTGCAACTCCTCTATGCCGCGCTTAGATTTATGTTAACATGTTGACAGTATTCTCCAAAACAAGTAATCCAAAGATAACTGAGGAGTCACACCAGAAGTTTTCTGGTAGAGGTCGCCAGTTGCCACTGTGGTCACTTTCATAAGAGAGGCTTTGTTTTGTTTTTTCACCATTTTCTTGAGGTTAGCTCTTAATTTCAGCCATTGAGCTGTGTTGATTGGTGTTTCCCTTTACTGCATTAATACACCTTAGGAATTAAAAACGCAGGTACATCTTACTGCAAGTTTCAAAAGGTCCTGGATTTCCATTCAGGGAAGATTTAAGAGTGTACTTCAGTGAGGTCTGAAAGCTTAGTCTTATATCAGGTTCTGAAATGAATGAAGGAGGGCTCGGGTTGAAGTTTATTTTTTAAGAATACTACACGAAGTAATTGACTTCCCTGACTGTCGGCTGGTGTATTGTTGCTGACAGGTCCCCATTGTGACTTTCCTGTAATAGAGATACCTGTTGGGAGTATCATTTCATCGTATGGGGGGTTTTACATTTGTTTTTCTCTTCTGTCGCTGCTCTGGGTTGACAAGCTGTTGATTTAGCGTTGGGAATGGGCTGGTCACATGGTTCTGTACACGTTGTCACTATCGTACTGATTAAAGTACTTTTTCTTGCCCCCAGCATAGTTTGTTCAAATAAAACACTGGGCTTTGCCCCCTCCTCTTCTTGTAAAACAGATTTCAGTTTTCAGCCTTTCCAAAACTTTGTATCGCTCATTTGATCTACATGAGAGCGTCACATTAGAGAAAGAAGTTTTAAAGAGGTTCGGTTCAATAAACATCTCTGCAATTTGAGCCCTGACGGTTTCGGGCTAAGTGCACAGTTGGCAATTCTCAAAAAATCCCTTCGTGAAATTTCTGACTTAGTGATTGCAGACAGGACAGACCGAGGGAGTCGAGATCTGAAACCAGCTCTGCGCACCAAGTCGACGTGGAAAGAGGCTCCCGGAGTGTCCGAAATGGCCGGGAGTGCGGTTTGCATTTTCCTTTCGCGGGCGCTGCCGCAGGTTCCCGGGTCCCCGCCGCCCAGGACTTGGTCCCTAGTCCCCGCTCCCCAGCGCAGTGGCCTCGTGGGGCCGCCCCGCCCCCCCAGCGTCGCCGCACCCACCCCGCCTCCGCGCCGGCCCCGCCCCCGCGGCGCGCCGCCCCTCCCCCGCCCGCCGCCCCGCACGCCCGCCGAGGCTCGGGGCTCGGGCCGGGCTCCGCGCGGAGTTGCAGCGGTGGCCGGATGCCAAGTGTAAGTGTAAGTTGCTATGGAAACCCCGACCGAGGCGAGTTCCGAATCCGGAGCGAGACGGAGCCCGGGGCGCCGCCGGATCCGCCCCTCGCATCCCGGCCCCCGGGCGTCCGCCGCGCTCAGGCCCCGGCCCAGGCCGACTGGAGGTGCTCCTCCTGCGGCCCCGGCACCAGGCTCCGGAAATGCCAGGGATGCAGGGAGGGCAGAATTGTTTTCCCTGCGCGTCGCGTAAAAACGTGCCAGGTTCTGCTTGCTGGAACCGTCTAAAACAACCGGAACCCCGGGATTTTCGCTTGCAGATTCTTGAGGAAGTTTTATAATAAATTTGGAGAGCTGGAACAAGCCCTAGTGGTTGGTAAATATCCGCGGGGATTGTGTGGCGTCTGCAGCAGCCTTGGGGCTGCTGGGCTGGAGGACAAATGGAAGAAAGAGACCCTAATACGCTCAGCTCCCAGCCCCCACTCCAGACCTTTTCTTCTTCCTACAGGATTGATCTCAAAGACCAGAAGTAACGTTAGTTGGATCCTTTTTCATCAGTTTGGTAGAAGTGATTCCGATTTGATGTGTAAATTCCTTCTGTAGAAACGTTGGGACAGCCCAGCTGTACAGTGTTAAATGGGTTTTCTGAATTCAGTGTTTCAGGGTGTGTGATTACTAAATGATCTCCATTCTTGTTCTGTGAATTATGGCTATTATTTCTGTGTCTTGCAGGATTTTTTATCAAGCAGAAATGCATCGAACAACGAGAATCAAGATCACTGAACTAAATCCCCACCTGATGTGTGTGCTTTGTGGAGGGTACTTCATTGATGCCACAACCATAATAGAATGTCTACATTCCTGTAAGTACCGAGCTTTAGTTCTCTTTTGTATCATGTGTATTTTATAGTTCGACCTGAAATTTGAAAACTGTTAATGATTCCTGCAATCTGTGGGAATGTTGGTACAAAGTGAAGTCATTTTCTTCTTTTGCATGTAATGACTTTTTGTTAATATGTATTGTATTACAAGCATGCAGTGTATGTGTTCTCAGGGTATGAATTAGTTTATTTAGTTGGAAATGCTTTTCGGCATTTACCACCTTGTTTCTACTAGTTCTCGGTTTCTGACACCAATGCTTTATCCACTCATTTCTAAACATAAAAAAAACTTTACATGTTCTACTTCTAGTCTGTAAAACGTGTATTGTTCGTTACCTGGAGACCAGCAAGTATTGTCCTATTTGTGATGTCCAAGTTCACAAAACCAGACCACTACTGAATATAAGGTAGGAAACTGTTTAAATTCCTTGTTTGTAGTTGTTATTGAAGTTGTATAATTTACTGAAGGCTACCCTCTTTATTTCTTCACAGAAAATTTACTCTTGAATACATACCTAATATGTGTGTGCTTTGTGGAGGGTAGCCATTTAATTTCTTGCCATGTTAATGATGACCAAGTTTAGACAAAGTTTAGTAGTAGTTAAGTGATTTTAAGATTTTTTTTCCTAACTGTCCTTTAAAAACTGAATTAGTTAACCTTTTTTGCATTGCTTTATGGACTTCATGACAGGCAAGAATAAATATTTAAAAGGGCTTCCAGTCTTTCCTCTTCATTCTCTATTCATATTAGCTTAATTTAGTAACTTGAAAGGCACACTTCTCTTGTTTTAGCAAATGTGAAGAATTTATTAGTGAATATAAAATATTTTTCTACTGATTTAAAAAGTGCTGTATACAGAGAACTTTTATTCTCTCAGTTAATTTTTATCTTATCAATGTAGTTATAGACAGCATCACAATAAAGTAAAATACTATAGCATAAAAAAAGACTGCAGAAACATAAGAACATTTTTAGTTCTTGCCATCTTAATTCATAGTTTTCTATTTTAATTCTTTTTCAGGTCAGATAAAACTCTTCAAGATATTGTATACAAATTAGTTCCAGGGCTTTTCAAAAGTGAGTAACTTGCTTAGAAAATGAATTTAAAGAGATTATTCATTAGTTCTTTGTGTTATGCCAAAGGTTTACATCTTTTTTTCCCCATTCAGATGAAATGAAGAGAAGAAGGGATTTTTATGCAGCTCATCCTTCTGCTGATGGTAAACCTTTTAGGGGAGGGAAGACATTTTATTTGGGGGGAGAGCTTATCTAGGAATTAAAATGTATTGAAATTGACTTAACCACTTCCATCCTCTTATATATAAAATATATGAGGTATCTAATTTTTAAAAATTACATTTCACTATATCATTATAGCTGCCAATGGCTCTAATGAAGATAGAGGAGAGGTTGCAGATGAAGATAAGAGAATTATAACTGATGATGAGATAATAAGCTTATCCATTGAATTCTTTGACCAGAACAGGTAAAATCTTTAGGCAATCTATTTTATGGTAATGTTTCATTAGATTATATCACTAATAAATTTTCTGTTTCTTAGATTGGATCGGAAAGTAAACAAAGACAAAGAGAAATCTAAGGAGGAGGTATGTTTCATGTTACAAAAACATAGAAGAAACATTGTTTGGATTCCAGATTTTATCAGGGATTGTGTTGCCCTTTAGAATATTTGGCTGTTAAATAGAAGAAAATGGTCATGTTTAATGTTTAAGAAAATTAGGCCGGGCGCGGTGGCTCAAGCCTGTAATCCCAGCACTTTGGGAGGCCGAGACGGGCGGATCACGAGGTCAGGAGATCGAGACCATCCTGGCTAACACGGTGAAACCCCGTCTCTACTAAAAATACAAAAAAACTAGCCGGGCGAGGTGGCGGGCCCCTGTAGTCCCAGCTACTCCGGAGGCTGAGCCAGGAGAATGGCATAAACCCGGGAGGTGGAGCTTGCAGTGAGCTGAGATCCGGCCATTGCACTGCAGCCTGGGCAACAGAGCAAGACTCTGTCTCAAAAAAAAAAAAAAAAAAAAAGTCTACATGTGATACTTAATAATTAGAATTTATTTTATGTATGATTGTTAGTCTCACAAAATAAATAGTTCACAGTTAATACTTTGGTATATTTGAAGTTTGCTTATTATATTAGGAATCTGTTCATTTAGTATTTATAATGATAGTAAACTCAAATTAGTTGAGAGGTTGGTCACCTCCAATTGTGTTTGATACTAGTATCTTTTATATTAAAGCAATCAAATTGAAACTTCATATCTGAAAGTAACTGAAAAAAGTTACTTTTCTAAATGTACTTTTAGGTGAATGATAAAAGATATTTACGATGCCCAGCAGCAATGACTGTGATGCACTTAAGAAAGTTTCTCAGAAGTAAAATGGACATACCTAATACTTTCCAGGTACCTACTTTTATATTCTTCTTGCATTTTATATAGATTTTACAGTTTTAATTACATTTTTCACTTTGAATTTTGAACCCAAAAAAGCAACGGGAAAAAATGTTAAGTTAGTGCTAAAGTTGAAATTTATCTTAAAACATTTGGTATGTGTTCTCTTTTATGCTATGAAAACAAATCCCTTAACACTCTCTAGAAATATTTTTTTCCTCATTTGAAGTTTCAGAAGGAGTCTTTCTTTGTTAAAATGTTTGGAGAATATGTTTTTTAAAGCACTTTTGGATTATATTTAAATGACAAAAAATGTAGATTTACCTTTGTTCTTTTGTTACTTAATAAAAATATTTTTCACTAGATTGATGTCATGTATGAGGAGGAACCTTTAAAAGATTATTATACACTAATGGATATTGCCTACATTTATACCTGGAGAAGGGTAAGTAGCATGTCTGTTGTTAGATTATGATGGTAAATTATATTTAAATAATTAAGAGTAATTTTTTTCCTTTTAACTTTGTAGAATGGTCCACTTCCTTTGAAATACAGAGTTCGACCTACTTGTAAAAGAATGAAGATCAGTCATCAGAGAGATGGACTGACAAATGCTGGAGAACTGGAAAGTGACTCTGGGAGTGACAAGGCCAACAGCCCAGCAGGAGGTATTCCCTCCACCTCTTCTTGTTTGCCTAGCCCCAGTACTCCAGTGCAGTCTCCTCATCCACAGTTTCCTCACATTTCCAGTACTATGAATGGAACCAGCAACAGCCCCAGCGGTAACCACCAATCTTCTTTTGCCAATAGACCTCGAAAATCATCAGTAAATGGGTCATCAGCAACTTCTTCTGGTTGATACCTGAGACTGTTAAGGAAAAAAATTTTAAGCCCCTGATTTATATAGATATCTTCATGCCATTACAGCTTTATAGATGCTAATACATGTGACTATCGTCCAATTTGCTTTCTTTTGTAGTGACATTAAATTTGGCTATAAAAGATGGACTACATGTGATACTCCTATGGACGTTAATTGAAAAGAAAGATTGTTGTTACAAAGAATTGGTTTCTTGGAAAGCAGGCAAGACTTTTTCTCTGTGTTAGGAAAGATGGGAAATGGTTTCTGTAACCATTGTTTGGATTTGGAAATACTCTTCAGTGGACATAAGCATTGGGCCATAGTTTGTTAATCTCAACTAACGCTTACATTACATTCTCCTTGATTGTTCTTGTTATTATGCTGTTTTGTGAACCTGTAGAAAACAAGTGCTTTTTATCTTGAAATTCAACCAACGGAAAGAATATGCATAGAATAATGCATTCTATGTAGCCATGTCACTGTGAATAACGATTTCTTGCATATTTAGCCATTTTGATTCCTGTTTGATTTATACTTCTCTGTTGCTACGCAAAACCGATCAAAGAAAAGTGAACTTCAGTTTTACAATCTGTATGCCTAAAAGCGGGTACTACCGTTTATTTTACTGACTTGTTTAAATGATTCGCTTTTGTAAGAATCAGATGGCATTATGCTTGTTGTACAATGCCATATTGGTATATGACATAACAGGAAACAGTATTGTATGATATATTTATAAATGCTATAAAGAAATATTGTGTTTCATGCATTCAGAAATGATTGTTAAAATTCTCCCAACTGGTTCGACCTTTGCAGATACCCATAACCTATGTTTAGCCTTGCTTACCAGCAAAGAATATTTTTAATGTGGATATCTAATTCTAAAGTCTGTTCCATTAGAAGCAATTGGCACATCTTTCTATACTTTTCTTTATATACTTTTCTCCAATAATACATGTTTACTTTAAAAATTGCAGTAAAGAAAAACCTTTAACTTTAGCGTGTTAATTTTCCATTGGCTATGATGGAATTAATATTGTATTTTAAAAATGCATATTGATCACTGTAATTCTAAAACAATTTTTTAAATAAACCAGCAAGTTGCTGAAAGAAGGCTTTTTATCTTAAAGTTATTTTAATATGTGGTATAGCAGTAATTTCAAATTTAAGAGTTGCTTTTACAGTTAACAATGGAATATGCCTTCTCTGCTATGTCTGGAAATAGAAGCTATTTATTATAAGCTTCTACAGGTATTTTTAAATAGAGCAAGCATGTTGAATTTAAAATACGAATAACCCCACCCAACAATTTTCAATTTGTTTTTTGCTTTGGTCGAACTTGGTGTGTGTTCATCACCCATCAGTTATTTGTGAGGGTGTTTATTCTATATGAATATTGTTTCATGTTTGTATGGGAAAATTGTAGCTAAACATTTCATTGTCCCCAGTCTGCAAAAGAAGCACAATTCTATTGCTTTGTCTTGCTTATAGTCATTAAATCATTACTTTTACATATATTACTGTTATTTCTGCTTTCTTTAAAGATATAGTAAAGGATGTTTTATGAAGTCACAAAATACATATATTTTTATTTTGACCTAAATTTGTACAGTCCCATTGTAAGTGTTGTTTCTAATTATAGATGTAAAATGAAATTTCATTTGTAATTGGAAAAAATCCAATAAAAAGGATATTCATTTAGAAAATAGCTAAGATCTTTAATAAAAATTTGATATGAAAAGCACAATGTGCAGAAGTTTTGGAACCCTATAGAGGATTACAACAGGTAAACGTTAAAGAGAATACATTGCTGTCTTATAGTGATGTTGCTAAGAAGTACGTGCTTTGTTGTAAAACTGCTTGAAAGCCCATTGAAAGATGTATCTGTTTATTTACAATCTTTGAAGTAAAAGTTACCAATGTTTGCCAATTTTGGTGAATTTAACTCATTTTCTAGGCTTTAAGTTTTTCATGATGTTTAAAACAAAAGTTAATGGAAGTGTCAAGTGATATTTTTACTTTGGATGATCATTTGTATAAAGAATGAAAAAATATTTTTAAAAGGCTAAAAACTTTAAATGCTAGTGGACTGTCATTTGATTTACATAAAACCAAGTTATAAGATCAACATGGAATTCAAACTTTACATCTCAATCTCTTTATGATGGATTTATTTTTGAAATTGCTTATTAATCAGATACTGCAGTTATGGCTTACTTAGCACCATTTAACCATATGTGAAAATGTTATTTAGTTCAAAAGATTTTTTTCTCCTACTCAATTAGAAAATGGCATAAGCTTAAAAGTACATTTCAGCCAAAATTTTTTCTATGAATGGAAGATGTTTTGTATTCTTAAATAAGCAGCTATTACAGTTTGACAATTAAGATTAAAAACGTTTGCTAGGTTACCATGTTAGAAAATTTCAACCTTATGAAAACCCATATCAAAAGCTGCTAACTTTGTAACTTTTAGTAGCCAAAGCAGGGTACAGGAAAAGTCAGCTTTAAGTTTGACTTTTGCTTCTGAAAATATTCTAGAACACAAAGTTAGTGCTAACAAAATATTTCAGAGAAAATGCCTAAATTGATTTTACAGATTTTTAGCTTAAATGCAAAGAGAAAAATGAGGCTGGTTGCTGTTGTGTAAATAGTGATCTATCTTGCTTTACACATGCATACCACTTTACAAGTACGTTTTGCTTTTAAAATTGCCGGCCGTTAATTGCACTGCATTGAAAAAACAACTGCCCTTCAGTTGTCTTAACCTGCCAACCATATTGCTATTTCCATATCCATACCTGATACTATTTGGACCTCTGGAGGGAAAATGCAACTGGCAGAATAAGCTGCTAGGGACTTTCCTTCATCCTTTCCTCTTTTCTGAATATTTTGAAGGTGCAGTTAATTTGTGAAATCTTGTTACACTCATTGTATGGGCCTATTAAGGTTTTGTTATGAAAACAATAGGAACTTACATACCCATGTGAAATGCGCCTTGCATTGACCAACACGAAAGGAGGACGTTTGGTATTTTAAAATAGTTTATTTTATGGTATCTTTTGAGGGGATAGGATTTACTTTTAGAAACAATCTGCACATGGAATCCAGTCTCTTAAAATCCTGGGGTGAAGCAATTGTTAATTTTTCCATTTCTCTTTGTATTTTAAAGGTTTGATAAATGTTTGAGATCTTTTTCTTCCTAATGCACGAGGAATGATAGTTGGAAATTCTGATTTAATTTAACTTAGTTGGAATGGAGGCTCCATAAGATTTTTAAACTACTTTGGCTGTTTTCCCCACACAGTCTTCATTGCGTTTATCCAAAACAAAAGGGTCTCGATCAAATTATATGAAAAACGCCTAGACACCATTTTAGATCTGTGCTGCGTCTAACAGTATACTAATTAAACCCTTTTCAAAAACCATATATGCCTTTAAGACACTAATGTGGTGCAAAAATCACTGAACCCAGCTCCAACTTAAAGCTCTTGAGATACAGCATTTCACTTGAGGATGTTTCTTCATGTACAAAATGAACACTAACACAGGTAATACTTTGGAAGGTTGCTCTAAAAAAAATTCTGACTCCTCAAAAAAAAAAAAGCCCTTGAGGTAAATTAGCACTACAGAATTCAGAGCGAGGAGACGTCTCCAGTTCTTTACAAGGAATAGAAGGAGATACCCACATATTACAGCCTTGCAGCGAATCAGATTTGGAAATACCCACTGCGAAGACCTTGAGCCAGCCGATCTCCCTGCAAATCTCAAGATCGCCCAGTTTTGATTATGAAAGTCTCCGAAAATGTTTACACAGTTGAGTGTTTCCTGTTTCCGCAGTTAATTTTTTTTTTAACGTTTTTTCTTCTTTTGGTTCTTGAAACGGATTTCCTTTATTTGCACCAGTTTCTTTTTCTTAGTGTGCAATTTCTAGAGGTCTCACATGAAGAACTTCACTATCAACTCTGTCTTCATCAAGTCGACGACATCAGAAGTCATGTCATATTTATTACTGGAAAGGCTCCTCTGTAGGAATCTTGTGAGAAGTGTTCTGGAGAAGTTCAAGTGGAAAACTCATTCGGAAGTCGCTTTAGCCCTCCAAATAAATAGTAAGAGCTTCATAAAAACTTTCAACAAAGGAGTTAAAACTACTCTCATTTTTCAGCCCCTAGCCTTTAACAATGTTCCTTCCGAGACAATTGGAAGTTACTTTCAAAAGTAGCAGGTGTTGTTCCCTACCCTTCAGTAAAATGCTACTTCTTGCTCTAATTGTCGGGTCATCATGGAATGCAAACTTCACCGTGAACGTGATTTCAACGTTGGTGCGGATTTGGAGATCTCCAACTGTCTGTCCTAAATTAGCCAGAACTCAAGTTGAGAGAAGAGGCTGCAGACCCTGGTGATAGGGAAGCGCGTCGGAAAGTGGAATGCCAGGAATGGGATGGTGGCCGAGACGGACACCGAGGTTAGTGCAGGTGGAGAAGTCTGTCCAGGAGCCCAAGGAGCCCAAGCCACAGGTCCGAAGTCCTTAGGAGTGGAAGATCTTTCAACTAAGCCAGAGAGAGGGGCGCACCGCACGGCGTGGACCATAAAGCCCGGGTGAGGGTGATTAGGGTGGGAAACCCCCACGGCATTCCAAAAAAACAGGTTTCTTAGGTTCTAGTGCCCGGTGGAAAGGGCACAGTACACTGGCCTGGAGGAAATTACCTGACTTCTTCTCACAGCGCTGCATCCCTGGTAAGGGGGACCTTTATCAAAAAGACACCTTAAAGAAGCAACCGCCCCTCTCTTTTTCCTTATTTTCTAATTAGCATCTCACAGAGTAGGGGAAAGAGCTACAACCCAGTCCCCTGCTCGGAACTGCGCCACCCCTGTTCGGCCCTGCTGGGCGCGCGAGCCAAGGCCGCGGGGCACCGGGAGGCCATTTTGCGCGTGCGCTGCTCGCCTCGCGCCGCCCTCGGCTCTGCGGACTCGGATCCCGCCAAATTTGAAAGCGAGATTGTCAGGCTCTAAGGGGCTTGAGGGGCGGGGGAACGACGTCGTTCTCCAAAGTTGGACCCCGTGGCGAGCGGCGGCGACAGCGGGGTACGCGCCGCCTCCGGAGGTGCTCCCCCTTCCCGCCGAAGCCCTCCACAGCGGCGGGCCGAGGCACAGCGACGGGTCCCTGTCCCTCGAGCTCAGCGCGGGCAGGAAAACGACCCGCACTCGGGGAGGCAGCGGCTTCGCGGACAGAGCCCACGGGAGCGCGCCCTACCAGGAGCCAGGCCCGATAATCACCTTTCTTTGCCCTCCTCCCTCTTCGAGTCCAATCAATGCCCTTTCTCCTTAAGGAACGAGGTGTCCTTGGAGTTTGGGGTTTTGTTGGATGATTTTAAATAAAATCATTAAGTTATAAAGTGGCCACCCTGAAGGTTCCCGAAAGCGACTTCATTTCTGTGAGTGGAAAGGCCTAGGGGAGAGGGTCCCCCCGCTGGGCTCGTTTAATAGAACGCACTCGAATCCCCTGGGAAAGAGCCTTGACCGGGTGACAGGGCTGAGGAGGGGTGGCTGCGCGGCGGAATCTCAAGATCTGGGCAAAGGCTCTTATCTCAGGACGCGAAGGCGACGCCAAAATGGGTCCCCGGACAAGGCGACCCTGGGAGTGCCGGCTCCCCCGGCCGGGCAGAGGAGCGGGTGGGCCGAGGCTGGGACATCGCCTCCGAAAGCTGCCGGGACGCGGCGGCTTCCTGCAGAGCCAGCGCCTGCCGGATCCCCAGAGCACAGAGGCTTCTCGGATAAGAGAGCTCCCCGTGCGCCCTAAAACCGGGAGAGGAAGGGACGACTTGGGGAAAGGGATTCGGGAATCTGGGGCATCAGCGGAGAAGTGAAAGCGGCCTAAAATGGGCGACGGCGGGCGAGTCCTCTTTATCAGTGCAGCAGGCTGCCGGAGCCGCCATTTGGTGGCGGATCTCGGTAGTTCAGTAGCACGTTGTGCTGAACGTCACAACTGGCTTGTCTACGTGGCATCGTCATTTCTTAACCGCGGTTCTACGAAATGCAAATTTCCCCCTGGCCTTCCTCCTCCGCGGGCGTCGACCCCCCCTCGGCGCTCCGGGTGGACGGCTCCGGGGCGCGGGTCGTCCCTCGGGTGGTGCAGCCGCCGCGGCCCGAGACCCGGGGAGCGCCGGGGGTCCTTTCGGTGAGGCGCCCTCCCCCGGCTTCTGCCCGCGCCAAAGCCTGATGGAGTCCAGCGCAGACCTAAAGGCGCGCTTGGCACCCCGATTTTTCGAGACTGGGACGACTCTGAGCCAGCAGCTTTTCTCTCCCCCGTGGGGAGAATCTCATATCCTTGGGGTGGTGGGTGTGATAGGCATTGTCTTTTGGCCCCGCGTGTCCCTTCCCCGGTCTCCGGCCTCACCCCCTCTCCGAGGTGAGGAGGGGAAACGGCGAGTTCAGGCCTGGCGGGAAGGAACCGACCCGACGAGAGGCGGCTCCGCAGGGAGGGTCGGTTGGGATCCCGCCCCAGCGCCTCCTGCTCTGCCCGGTCCCCCGGGGGACGGGGAATGCCAGGCATTTCTGTTGAGTGGTAGCAGGGCTGGTGTCACCATCTCGGGTGGCTGAGGCTTCGAGGTTTTCATGAAAAGCCCCCGAAGAGTGAGGCGCCCGCCCAGTTGAGAACAAAGGGCCGAGGGGCGAAGGCGAGGCGAGGCCACGCGCGCGGCTCCCTTGGCTCGGCCTGGCTGGGAGTTGGGGGCGCGGGCAGGGCTCACTCCCGGCCTAGAGATGGGAGCCCGCCACCCCGGCCCCGCAGGCGACCGCAGGGATCCGATTCTTGGACCCCGAGCTGCCATGTTGCCTTCGCGAAGGGCGCCAGCCACTTGACGCTTACAAGACAGCGACGCCCCGAACCCTAGAGCCCTTCGGCCCTCGTTGCCGCACAGCTGCGGTCAAGGCCCGGAGGGGCTGTGGGACGCGGGCGGGAGCGAGAGCCCTGGGGTGGGGGGGGGGGGGGGCAAGCTGGCGCGGCCGCGGCGCCGCAGCCGTTTCCCTCGCCGCCTTGGTTCCAGGGGCTGCGGGGCTGCGCGCTCGGCAGAGGCTCGGTTGCCAGTAGCAACCACACGACGGCGATTTGCAGCCAGGGCCGCCGCCGCAGCCGCTGGTACCTCTGCCTCCTCCTACACCTCGGGCTCGAGCATTTGAAACCCTGGGGGTTGCCTTCGGTGACATCTCTCGCCCCCACCTCCGGTCCTCAGCCTCCAAAATCCTCAGCTCTGCTCAAAAGCCAGCGCCCCCGGCTGGGCCCTGCCCCCACCGCAGACAATAGGGGCGGCTGGGAGCGCACAGTGCGGCGCGCGCCGCGAGCAGCGGGCACCTGAGGCCCCTAAATACGGGCGCGTCGCTGAGTCCCAGCCCCAGGTGCTCTCTTCGCGGAGTTGATCAGAAATTCTTTTTCAGTGGCCAATTAGAGAGCTTTTCTTGACATCAGAAATAAGGGTGGTGCCAAAGAAGTCAAACGCCCACTCCCTTTCTAATAACATCGACACAAAGAAGAGCTCATGGTTGCGTCTGCGCTTGGTAACAGTGGCTTTCCTCTGGGTTAGAGCCACAGGCACAAGCACCCGCTGCAATCTTTCTTCTTCGTCTACCATGAATATTTTGCATGAAATCCAGAATGTAACCATTTGCGTTGGCTTAACTGTTGCATCTGGATACTAGTTATTACTAGTGGATGGAACACTTTTTTTTTTTTTTCCATTTCGTTGGATGATCCGCATCAACCCTTGGCAGTGTGGACTGCGTGGTTTGAAACATAAAGAAAACGACTGGCATTAACCCTTGAGGGATCTACTTTTTCTGTGGCTCTAGGACACCAATTTAACATTTTATAACAAGAGAACTCTTGGTAATGTTTTAAGCAGGTTTTATTGAAGAAAAGTCCTTAAAGTATCTAGCTAAGTCTTTTATTTAGCTACTAGGATAACTCGGGAAATATGTGCATTGCCAAGTTTCTTTGCTCTTAATAATTGTCCCGGCTTTGAATAGCCGTTGTTAGCTGAGTGGTCTTAATGGGTTAAAATTTCTTGTAAATCACAAATGTGCTGAAATTTCCAAGTTTAAAGCTCCCTGAGGATAAGCACCTGCCTTATTCATCTTTGTAAGCTTCAGAGTCCTTTGAACATAACAAATATTTGTTGGACTTCCAGGGAATTTCAGAAGTCTCAACAACTCTTATTAGGAAAAAACCCCAGCTTACTGATAACTAGCACAAAGCTTGGATATCTTTAATGAACTCAATGAAAAGCTAAACAATTTCCAAGCTGGTAGCATTATCAGATACTCTCATTAATGAGTATTTTACTTCATTATATTTCAAATACCATATACTGTATGTTAAAATATCTGACAGATGTTTCCAGGATTCTAAGGAGAATGATAAATTGTACATAAGAACTTGAAACTGCTAATTTCTCATCTAGTGTCTGAAAATTTGGTTGAATACCCACAAGTAAGGTGCAATTTTAAAGTGCTTTCATACTTTCTTATAGCACAGACATGGCATTAACTGTCTTTACAGCTGGACAGGAATGCTTAAGGATCTAGCGTTGGATATTGCAAATCTACAAGACCTTGAAATATCCTCTTTAATTTAAATAAGCTTTAAAGCATACTGAAAATAGTATGTCTCAATCACAAGTGATGGTAAACTCAAATTATTGCCTCCTGAAATGACTCTTAGATATATTATTAAAAGAGGTTCACCTTTAAGCTTCACGAAATATCAAGTTCATTAAATAAGACAGTTTACCTAAAAGAAGAAAGCACTGCTTGGTTCCTAGAGGGAGCATAACGACCTGTAGCTTGCCAAACCACCCCCATCACCATCTTAAAAATAGGAAAGCAAGGCTTTAGTGAAAAGTTCCTTTCTACGGTCTTTCAAGAAAGAAAAGCTCCAACAACTTGCTTTGGACCAAGTTAAAGAGATTATCTCCCTTTTTCATTACGACTGTCTTTCAATGAATTGAAGGATAAGATCAAAGTGCATTCATATTCATGTGAATTATCGCTATTGACTTGAATAATGATGGATTTCATTGTTTTATTTAAACTGAAACCAGGAACGCTGCTGCTTTTGAGGCTACACCCCTAAGGCTGTAGAATTTCTTCTCTGAGGACTCAAAAGCCAAGCAATTAGGTCTGACAACCACGTCATTTCCATAATGTACTTCCGTACAGAGGACTTTTTATTGGAATCGGTTACATTTCTATAGAATCTTATTACCACTCAATTTTTGACTTCTTTCCAGCCTTCTCAACAAAACTCCTAAGTTCGGCAAGTACATTTCCAAAAAACTTATGAGTAAATTGTACTGAGAAGATACAGTGATATTTCAGAAGCTTTTATTAATAGCTGTTCATGAATCAGACAAATTAGTGTTATCAGTAATTACCTCAGGAGAGTGTTTTTGTTTTGAACATGATACATTACAGTTTTTCTAGAGTGACTGAAGAACTCAGTTACAGTAAGCTTGGGAAAATGTGTTTACCGGCTGTTTCTTTCTAAATATGCCTCATGACAATTTTCTTAAGACATTTTCATTTGGGTTTTCCTCAAACTGTCCCATCATTTTCTAAGGAGATGGAAGTTACTAGATTCAGTGGAACTCCCCTCACTTTCACCAAGTGATCATTCTGCTCAAATAATTCTTATTGAAATGCTTATCAGTTTGGATAACACTTTTTAGGAAATTCATGACAATAAAGTAAGCTTGTCATTCAATTCTGCAAGCAACCTTTAAAATAGACTTAGGAAACTGCATTTTCCTGAACTTTAATATACACAATTTATATAGCCTCTCTAAACCTAAAAAGAGACTCTAGTGCAACAGAAGTCTATTATCATGGTCTGTAGTGGGTTCTGGGAATATCCTTTCCCAGGAAGAGAACTGATTCAGTTACTTGGTTTCTTTCTTAAACTTTTGCCATACATTTAAGGCATTATACATAGACCACATTTTTAAAAAATTCAATGTTTTTCTATTCAATTGGGCTACAAGAGATCTCTATTTTCATTTACGCATTGTGTGTTTTTAGTATTGCAAGACACTCTTTAAGCCAGGAATTTATTAGTAAATTGTTTCTCTTTGGGAAATGATCATATATATATTGAAATTACTTGCATACGTCCAGCTTTGCTTGTAAATTTACAAGACTGTTACCCTTGACTTATAAGTAAAATAAGCAATTGCATATTATTTCACCAGGGCAAAAAAAAAAAAAAAAAAAAAAAAAAAGCATTCCTTGAATAAAAAGCATTTCTTTATAATTCAATTCCTTAAGACCAGATTTGTCTTAGTTTTGGGAAAATTATTAGTATTTTCTTCATATAGGTAGTTAATCTTTTATATTGTTCATATAGGAACTTTTATTTTTCACTGTAAAAAAATTAGGTAATATTGGAGTAGGAGGTAAAGTAATCCAGCTTTAGCAATATTTAGATGTTTTCTCTGAAATGTCAAAAAGCAAGGGTTCAAACTGTAGTGCAAGCATCTCTGAAAGAATGAGAGATGTAGTGCCGCCGTGTTCTCGAATTTAGCCTACGTTTTAGCGGAGCTTACTCTCCGCTCAGATCATCTCTGGGGGAGAAACGGACAGAGTGGTTAAACTGGAGACACTTTTTTTTTTTCAAAGGTTTCAGAAACCTTGAAAACCATCCCTCGGTACTTTTGCAGTTATTTCCAGGAGTCAGAACATACAGTCCATTATTCTTCAGAGTAACCAATGCACAAGACATTTTGGCTTGGGACTTAATATCGCGAAATGACGTCAAAAAATTAAAAAAAAAAAAAAATCGAGGCTCGCACATGCGCAATGAGGTGCAGCTGCTTTTTATTTTTTGTCTATATCAGCTATTGGTTCCTATCCCCGCCTCTGGGATCCGGCCTCCGCCGCGGGGTCCTAGGGGACGGGCCGGTGTAAGGCGGTGCGGGGTGCTGCACCCCACTCCAGCAAGAGAGAGTCCGAAGCCCTTCCCCACCTTTCCCTGCCAGGGCGCTCTTCTAAGTCCCGGGCGCGGACAGCCGGGGCGAAGTAGGCCGACCGGTGCGGCCGCAGCGAGTTTTCTGGCAGCGCCAGCGCCGCGGGGCCTGGGTTCCTGGGTTCAGGTCTCCGCCAGCTCCGCGCTCGCCCCCGCGAGTTGGCCGCATCGTTCCCCAGCCCGCGGGGCAGCCGCCCCTCCGGGAGGCTCCAGCACGGACCTCCGCCCCGGCCCCCGCGCGGCAGTGCGGCTCCAGCTGGAGGCCCGGCCTGGGAAGCAAAGCGAAAGGACAGAGGCCTCCTTCCTCGCCAGCCGCCCGCCGCGCCTTTCCCAGCCCATGCCGGGAGAATCGGTGCCTGCCCCCTCTACCGCCCGCACCTCGGCCGCCGCGACTGGGTCCGCGCCGGGAGGCCCCGCGGGAGGGAACCCCCCACCCGGCCCGCTAGGCGCTTCCGCACTCGCGCCCTGGGGCCGCGCGCCTCCGCCCCTTCCTCCCGCGACACCCACGAGGCCCCCGCCCGCGCTCCCAGCCCGCTCCCAGCGCCGCCTCCCCGGTTAGAAACTTCGCAGACACAGCGAAGCTGCTCGTTGGAGTTGGAGAAACTTGGGAAGAATGCAAACAGCCAAGGAAGCCGGGAAGGACCACGTTTTTCCCTAGCCCTCGGCCCGACACTCCTGTCCACATTGGACGCGGCTGCCTGCCGCGCCGGGGAGCGCGGACCCGGTGGACACTCCGCTTGGGGACCCGCCGGCATCCGGCTTAGGCTTGCGGCGGGCGGCCAGCCGCGGCGCAATCCTCGCGGGACCCGCGTCTAGGGGATGCGTGGCCCGGACGCGGGCTTGATGGGCTCTCTAGAGTCGTTTCTTATGTGGCACTTTCCGTCTTTGTCTGCTGTGTCTTGCACTGATTGAAGGGTGGAGAGGATAGTACGGACCTTCTGTGACACAAGTCCAACAACGCCAACATTTTAAAGGGGTGGGAGGTATTGAGAGGGAGGGCTGACCGGCACCTGGAGCAGGGCGCTTAGTGTTTTCCAGCTCGTGATGCAGGCTTTGGTCAGTTTTGAATTACTTAACACGCACGAAAGTCTAAATGGAAGATATTTATATCACACATCAAGCTCCAATAATTTGTTTTTATGCATGTCACTACTGCCTTAGAAAACGGCATGCTGCATTTCGGACTTAACATTGAAAGCACCCATTTTTAGTATCAATCACTTTGCACTACATGGTGCCTTTTGGGGAAGCAAAATTATTCGTGTGTGGAATCCCCCTAGTCACGGGTTTCTTTGGAAGTGGAAAAGATTAGTTCCATCTCTTCATCCTCTGAATTACTGGAAAGGAAGACAGGTACAGGTATATATTTAGGAATTTGGGACCAGTTAAACCACTGTCATCTTGACATTGACCTTAACGCTAAAAAGAAAAACTTTAAAATGCAAAGAGTTGACTTTAAAGGTTTGAAAAGCCAAGAATAGGGAGTAAGGCATCAACACAAAACATGCATAGAAATGTTAATCTTCCCTTCCCGGATGCAAGTGTACAAGTCTCTTCTGCTCTGCTGACAAACTTGATGAAATAACTGGATGGTCGGCTCAGACCTAAAATCCTGACATTATTTCCCAAAATAGGCGGGGTGCACCATTTAAGACAGTCATATTTACTTTCATCATTATAGGTAATATTTCTGTTCCACTAACTTGGTTATGGACTAAGTAATGCCTTTATTTTTAATTCCTGTATGTAACTATGGAGTTATTTTAGTTATTTTAAGTTTAGTGTTTGCAAAATGATTAATGTAGTCTCATAACTTCAGTAATTACATGCAATTGCCAGTTGAATGCCTTCTTAAATGCTAACAATGATTTTGGGGAAAATATTTTAGGGGAGGGAAATTTCATAGCTGCACAGAACTCAGCTAATTTTTATTAAAAACAAGAAGCCTTTTATTATTTAAATGATGTTTTAGGTATGCTCACTTCTTCGCCTGCTTTACTATAAGTCCCTCATCTTTGCCCCCAAAACACTAATAGCAGTTAGAGCAATTACAGTCCTTAAAATAGTGTCAGACTGCAGTTCATGCCCATTGAATGAATGCAGGCTGCGGTATATGCTGGTAGAATGAAGTGATGTCTATCTCCTGCTAGACTTCATGTCCTGGAAGAAAGGCACATTCTTTTATTAGCAAGGTGTTTGACACACATTGATAATGAATACATGTTAGGCTTGATGAAGAATATATATAACACTTGATTCAACTCAATGACAGTTTTAAAATGCTGATGTTAATATCTAATTAGCATATATAAATGTTTGTTTAAATTTTAAAATTTAGCTAGGAACTGAAGAAAAAATACATGGATGTTAAAATTAGCAAAGCTTTTAGGCATGTATAGCATATATTCCCATGATAGTGGGATTTTCTGAATTCTCAAAGGAGATATGCAAAGAGAAACAACAGGATTTTAAAACTGGCTTTATTTTGTCATTTTCAGTCTCATTTTCATAAAGGAAGAATTATTTGAAAAAGTGATTTTGAAGTTACATATTATGATGAGCTTTTTACAAAAGTAGCCAAAGGCTTCCAAACAAACCTATCATGGAAACAGTTTTTTGCAAGTTGTTCAGCTAATAGTTCATTCTCAATCAAACGTATATTCTTATGTGCCAGTTGCATTGTATATCTCTAAAGTCAGCTGGTACTTTAAGAACAGTAATCTTCCTGTAATACTTTTTAAAATACCGAAGTATCCCTTTGAATTGTTTTCTTCTTCATTGCTTAACTGTTAGTTTAGAAGTGTGTATGTGTCATGGGACATTCATTTAACTTTAGAAAACAGAATAGTGTTTTGTTTTAGAGTCAGTACATTGAAAAATAGGTCAGAAAATACAGATTGGTTTTCTTGTCAGTAAAAGTAATCTGCCATATTTTATGTTTGAATTACTGATAATTTCACTTATATGCATATTATAAACACTCTGTGTTACATACATTTTTCCATTTAGTTTTTAAGATTTTTTTAAGAAGGAAACTAGAATAAAGAGCAAAGATCTAGCTTCTTTAATATGTCCAATTTCAGATATGAAGTGGGCATCCTATTTTATGTTTTATCAGGAACAATACAATTAAAGGTATTGTTAATAACAGATACTCAGACTCTAAAGCAATTTACATAGCTTTTGAACGTATGTTTTCAAAGAACTTAGTAGCATCCCATACTGTGTTGTGTTTATAGGTTTAGACTTCTCCCTCTATTGAGCTCTTAACACTTTTAAAATAGAAAGCAAAGAGTAAAGCAATTGCTAAAAATGGCAGTTGGCGTAGCTTAAGAGTTTGAATTGTTTGTTTAAGGACTGAAACCAAATATAAAAACTTTTAGTTTTAAGGGGTTTTTTTTTTTCATCATTCAACAAGGAACTGAAAATTACAAGGCTTATTTGCAATCTTAATTATTTACTCAATCTGTTTCCTCCCGTGTCTCTAAATGGGAACACACAACTTTAATTTTAAAGGACATATTCCCATAGGGAAATATAGATATCACTGTAAAACTTATGACTTTGAGTTAAGTAAAAAGATTATGGCCATCACTGGCTTGTGAGCTGCAGAAGCAGAAGACATGTACCTGCTCTTTGCGGGTATTAGGGACCCGAC
The DNA here is from genome assembly GCF_002776525.5 of Piliocolobus tephrosceles. NCBI lineage: Eukaryota > Metazoa > Chordata > Mammalia > Primates > Cercopithecidae > Piliocolobus > Piliocolobus tephrosceles. The sequence goes on along the minus strand of NC_045442.1, from coordinate 109,019,451 downwards.
TAAACACACTTGTTCTTCTCTCTGATTGCTGGTCAATTCCCCAACTATTTGGAGCTCCACAAAATATCAGGACTTCATCAAAGAGCTCAGGTCCGGGTGAGATCTCAAAGATTATTATAGAGGACTCATTCCAAATATAGAACCAGCTAAGTTTGCATGCTCCCTTCTGTTGAAGAAGTATCAAGGGGTTTCCTGTCTTGGCACTACTTAGCAGCATCTGTGGCTATGTATCCACTTGACATCTGGTGAAATTGTAGTTTCTGATGGAGGAACATTTAAAGTTGACAACTGTCATTGAAACAACTGGTATATAGTTTTCAGAGACAAGCTAGAAACCAGTGATAGACTAAGTACTTCAATTTTGTTAAAAGACACTGGGTAGAGGGTTCAAGTTATGTAAGATAGGGAAGTCTGGTTTTCCAGGTAAAGGTTCTCTCTCCTTTTCTATTGGAGATGTCATTCATCAACATAACGAAGCCTAAATTTAAAAGACTAAGACAAAATGTTTACAAATCACATAAAAGTGAGGAAACAGCAAAATTAGTAGTCATAAGGAGAAAGCCAGGGAAGACAGGACATTTATCACATCCTTTCCTCATCTGCTTTCTTCATTGAGTCTCTGAGTGCTCTTTAAATGCTTTTGTATTGTGTAATTAAGTGTATGAACATAGTTGTCCTGCTCCTCCAGGAATCTTGAAACCAGGAATGCCAGGTATATAACAGCGGGTTACAAAGGAAAACACGGATTCTTAAATCAGTGTTTTACTGTCAGTGCAGTGTTAAATGTCAATGCATCTTAAGTTTTGCATTAACATTCTTGTGTTGATCGGATTCTACAATGTCACATGTGAGATTTCTCGGGACCGTCGAAGCTCAGACAACTCCAGGGCTGCAGTTTTCTCGTCTGGCCGCACTCGAACCAGGCTCCCTTGGCACGTGGGGCCCTCCCGGCGCTCGGTCTCGACCCACGCCGCAGTCAGGACACCACGCCGATCTGGGGTCGCTTTGTAAGGAGCTCCGACCTCCAGGCGGTGGAGGGACACTCGACGGCGCGCGACGTCCCAGCGGCTCCGCGAGACAGGCGCGCTGAGAGTCCTTGCAGTCCCAGTCCTCGAGCTCGGGGGTCTTCGCGCTGCCGCCCCGCGCAGTGAGCACAGGCACCGCGGCCATGACGTCACGCCCGGGACTGGCCGTTGCCACAAGACGGCCGCGTTCCGGTTCCGGTAGGTTGCCCGGGAGACGCTAATACACAGAGAAGAGGCTCCCGTCGGAGGCCGAGTCGTCGCCACGATTGCCCTCCGGGCTGACTCGCAGGCCGAGCCGCTTCCCCGCAGAGCTCAAGGAGGGGAGACCGTGGCGGGGGCGTCATGAGTCAGAGGCAGGTGCTGCAAGGTAGGGCCGGGGCGGGCAGGCGCCTTGACGGGCTGGCGGCTAGGAGACCCGGTTGCGGCGGGGTCCACCGACTCTCTCTCCCGCAGTGTTTGAGCAATATCAGAAGGCCAGGACCCAGTTCGTGCAGATGGTGGCGGAGCTGGCGACCAGACCCCAAAACATCGAGACGCTGCAGAAAGCGGGTGAGCCCGGAGCCCGAACCCGCGTCGCCCCCTATCACCGGCCTCGCCCCGTGCACTGAGTCCCCGACGCCTCTGCCCCGCTCCCCTGCCCATGGAGCTCTTGGGGAGCCGCAGGGTGGGGACGGGAGTTCGCAAAAGCATCCATTCTTTTCAGCGGGTCTTTGGGGTTCAGGCCGAGAGGGTGAAGCTTCCAGATGGGTGTGGGAGGTACCCGATGTCCCTATTTCCATCTTCATTGCACACAGGCAAGTGTCAGGTTCAAAGTCGAGGCCCTAGGAATTGCCTGGAGGTCATTTTACGTGAATGGGACTCTACCGTAATGAGACCCATTATATCCAAGTGCCATTTTGCGTGTCACCCTGCCTTTGATCACCTTCGACTTCCTCACCGCAAAGCAATTCCAGTGGTTTATACGTGATTTCTCGTCTTGCTTTAGTGAAAAAGGAATGATATGCTTAAATTTTTTCTAAGAAATTCAAAGTAGACAGAGACCAGACTTTGTGCAATCTTTGTGGCTAGTTCATTGTAGTCCTCAGTCCGAACTCTTGCAGATGTGAGAGGGGGAGAGAGGGAGAGATCTTCTTATCTCATAACATAAACTGGTAAGAGAAAGATGGTTCTTCTTCTTCTTCATTTTTTTTTTTGGATGATTCTACCATCATCTGAACTGTAAGGTAGCATTTTATCACTACTGTGTCATGAGAAATCTTCAGTTTATAGGATGTGATCTTTAAAACTAACACATAATTTAAAAAAATTGAGAACATACTGATATTAAGAATACTTAAGGTGTAATGATTACTCTGGGTTTCTTTGAGGGGAATTACTACTGCACCTATGTGATACTTCGTTTTGTCACTAGGATTTTTGATATTCATTCCTTGTGTGTTTTTATTGGGGGGCATGTATTTACAATAAAGTGTATTTTATAATCTAAAAGCATTTTAGTTTGAGATAATTGTAGATTCACAACTGTAAGGGATAATACAGAGTGATCCCGTGTACCCTTTACTCAGTTGCCCACAATGGTAACATTTTTCAAAACTGTAGTGCAATATCACAAGGAGGACATTGACACTGATAAAAATTCATTGATCTTATTTAGGTTTTCTCCTTTTAATTGTTCGTGTGTGTGTGTGTTTTGTCCTATAGAATTTTATTCCATATGTATCCACCACCAGCACAGTCAAGATACAGAACACTTTCATAATCACAAGGATCCTCTCTGTTGCCCTTTTATAGCCACACACACCTCCTGCTGTCCCTAACCCTGGGCAACCACTAATCTGTTCTCCATTTCTAAAATTTTGTCATTTCAGAATTGATAATCCTTTGTTCTATAGTTGTTTTATATGGGTTAATTTTCTGTATTCTGTGTGTATGTGTGTGCACTCGTACTCCTCAAGTTACCCAGAACAATACTGGGCACATAGTATTTCATATACACAGACCAACACAGACTAAGGTATTAGAACATGTTACATTTTAGAAGTGCATTTAAAAGTACATTTTAAAGTGTAAACTTTTAAAGTTTTTTCTCTCAGTCACTCTCAATGACCTTTGTGAATGGACACTTACTACTTAACAAAGATTTACTTTCTGGACAATATGAATAGGGCCAAACTAAAACTTTTAAAATAGGAAAATAATTGATATTATTTTTAAATTTTAATACTGAGATGTTAAAGTATACATTTAAGATACGGAGTATCATGTTTTAGTTAGTAGTGACAGGTTAGCTCCTCCCATAAGAGTGCAATGTAGAGTTCACAATGGAATTTAATCCAAACTGACAGTATAAGTGGCTTAGATATAAGATTCTACACTTATGGTCTGGCTTAGGAAAGACAAATATGAAAGGAATATAACTTTATGTTTTGAAATTCTCTGCACTTCACTAATATCTGGGTAGCATGCTAAAATGTTTCTTTCCCTGAGGAACTTACCTTTAACGTATTTCATGTTATCTAGATTCAATTCAAGCATTCTTTTAGCAATTTTAAACAGAGACATAATGAATATTTCAATGTATTTATTCTTTTGATTAAAAAATAACCTGTAAGCTTTGTTATGAAAACTTTTCTTTCTTTTTTTTTCTTTGAGACAGAGTCTTGCTCTGTTGCCAGGCTGGAGTGCAGTGGCATGATCTGGGCTCACTACAACCTCCACCTCCCAGGTTCAAGCGATTTTCCTGCCTCAGCCTCCTGAGTAGCTGGGACTACAGGTGCACACCGCTACACTCAGCTAATTTTTGTATCTTTAGTAGAGACAGGGTTTCACCATGTTGGCCAGGATGGTCTCGATCTCTTGACCTCGTGATCCACCCGCCTTGGTCTCCCAAAGTGCTGGGATTACAGGCGTGAGCCACCTTGCCCGGCCGGGCCAGTTTTCTTTCTTAATAGTCAATTAACCATTCAAATGATTTTGTTCTTTTAAAAAATTACAATGGATTTAAAACTGCTTTAGAATGAGCCTCAGTATGTATAAATCAATTCTACATTATGATCAACCATTTTTTCAGTCAAATGCCTTCATTTTGGTAGCTTAAGATACCAATGCATTTTACTCCTGACTTTGACATACTGTCTACATATCTAGGAAGATTTTGTTTGTTTTCTCACTTTTCCCTCCAATATGCTAAGTAAATATATATCATGGATCCAAGATAATATAAAAAATATTTTCCATATAGGGATCATGATCAAACCAGTAATTCCCTCATAAAGAATATTTCAAATTATTCTATGTGAAAGGAATATTAAAGGTGAAAATTGTCAGTGGAGTATTTATTTCAAGTCTCTGATCTTTTTTATTGTGTTTTTGATATGCTAATAAGAGAATTTGCCTTATTAAATATGTCCAAAGTAATTGCCAAAGCAGATAAAGTATGTTGCAAGATCTTTTCTTCAGAGTTATTTGGAAAACAGTAAGTTTGATTTCTTTCTTTTTTTGTTTTTTGTTTGTTTGTTTTTGAGACAGGGTTTCACTCTGTTGCCCAGACTGGAGTGCAGTGGCGCTATCACGGCTCAGCGCAACCTCTGCCTCTCAGGCTCAAGCGATTCTCCTGCCTCAGCCTCCCGAGTAGCTGGGATTATGGGTGTGTGCCACCACACCTGGCTAATTTTTGTATTTTTTTTTTTTTTTTTTTTTCAGTAGAGAAGGGGTTTCACCATGTTGGCTAGGCTGGTCTTGAACTCCTGACCTCAAATGACCCACCCGCCTCAGCCTCCCAAAGTGCTGGGATTACAGGCATGAGCCACCATGCCTGGGCAGTAAGTTTGATTTCTAAGCAAAATTATTACTAGAAAGAACTGTGTACAAAGCATCTATAACCTTGAGGTGTTTTTTCTTTTTTTTCTCACTGAGGTTTTATTCCTTCTAAATTAAAAGAACACATATGAACAATTAAAAAGTTTAATGTCTGTTATAAAATTTCTTTATGTACTCTCAAATTCTATATTCGAACCATTACCTCTTGCAGCTATTTAAAAATAAATTTTGATACTTCCCCTGTCTGAATAATTAGTAACACATGACTGTAATAGTAGAGACAATACATTGTTGCTTCTACCAAATGTAAAATTTCAGCAATTGGAGGTGTTTTGTTAGTTATAAAATATAAAAAAACATGTTTTGTGGCTTATTGGAATACCAGGCCACTTTTAGTTCTGTTTAGGAGGTCTTTCGAAATACACTAATAAAAGCTCCAAGAAAATGACTTTTAAACTTAGCTATATAAAATAAACTTTTCCTGAACCAGCTATTTATATAAGTGGGGTAAAGTTTAAAATATTACTCAAAATTTCACATATTACAACCTATAGTAAAACATAGCAAATCAGTAGTTAGGAACATTTTCAGAAGAGTAGGAATAAATAAGTTTGTATAACACTTTACATGTGCACCTGTATGAAGCTAATTTTCAGATTGAGTCAATTTAATGGGTTCAGAATTCAAGAAAATAAGTCAAATATGTTGTTGACATAAAGTAATTTTAGATTACATGTATCTGGAGCAGGATAAAAGCTCCAGATTAACTATCTAGTACCTCTTAATATGCTATGAGAAGGAAAAACCCTGAGTAAGCATTTATCATGTATTTAAGACATACTTTGATATGTACATGTGTTATGATCCTCTTACAAACCTGCTGTTTCAAAGAATATTGAAACAAAAGAAAATTAACAAAGCAACTACAAAAAATTAAACCAATCATGCTATTTAAGTTTGACTTTTTTTTTTTTTTGGTATAAAAGGAGTCTTAGCAGTTGTGAATGTGAACGATAATTAACTCAAAACACTAACTTCTTTTTAAAAGATAGGGATAGAGAGGTTTGTTACATATGCTTACGTGGAAAATATGCCAGGGAACTATACACATTCTGATTTTGTATGCACCAAACAATATGTTCTAAAAACAAAAGCTTAAGTCAGAGTTTTATTCAGTGTTCCAAACCACTGTTCCTACATGGGCATTGATCTGTTTTGTTAGCTAAGCATTGGTACATGGTAGAAAATAATAGAGTCAGGGTTAGGCTCTCATTGTTTCCTTAGGAAAAAAAATGGACAATTAAAAAAAATCCAAACTGTAGATGAGCCTATAAGAAAGATGAGGCTTACAAATAGCAAATTTCGTAGGTTAAATTTTATAGATTAAAGTTTTGATATTTTCAAAAGTTTTTGAAAAGTTATTTAGGTATGCCATAATCCTATTTTACATTTGAATGAGATTTCAGGACCTTTGCACTTCTGCCTGGAATCTTTCCCTATACTTATTTGACTAACTAATTTCTACTCAGTCTTTATGGCTCTGTTTTGGTGCTGATTCCTCAAGGAAATCTTGCCTGAACCCTCACAGTAAATTAAATCTCTCAATTTACGCTACCCTTGCTCCCAGTATTTCTGTTTTCCCCACTAACTCCACTAACCCCATTATGCTATGCATAAATTCCATGCATAGCATAATCAGAATGATTTAGGATGAAGGAAGGAGTAACTGAATGAGGAAGAAAAGTTTTTTGAAGTAGTAATTGTTTTCACATCCACAGGTTGGATAATTGTTCTCTTCACAAAGTGAGTTAGGACCCAAACTGGAACTAGAACTCATTTTTAATACTGCCTCATTCTGTGCTCTTTCTACCTTAACTTGTACGTATTAGTAAACTATTTTATGTGATTCTAGGAATTCCTAATAAACCTCGGTTTTAACTGTTGAAACAAGTGCTGTCTTTAGGTATTTGAGTACCAGTGGCTGTCCAATAACTGGGAAATTTGGTGGCTTTGGAGGTCTCCTTGAGGACTATTGTGGGAGTTTGAGTGGAGGCCAGATGCAGAAGGCTAACTTTAATTGATAAATGCCTGCAGGTTTCAGGGAGTGGGAGTAGTATTTAGTGTTTAAGCTGGCCTCAGATCTCCAGAGGGCCTTTAGGCTTCCTTGGGCTTCTAATTAGAATCTTACCAAACCAGGAGCTCTTTAAATGCACCCAGAGGAAAGTTTGTAATCCACTGGAAGTTGGGAACCAAGGTAGTCCTGCAGAGACTACCTTGGACTGAGACCCTGTCTGCATGAAGTGCAGGCTAGAGGAGAATTTTTCAGAGCCCTGGGCCGTCAGCTGCCTGTGACTCACTGACTGCTCTCCTGGAATACCCAGGGGTAGAATACAGTGAAGTGGGAGGCACTTGGTGTTTGTTGATTGATTGATGTGAGTATATACTTAACATTTCTTGCTTTTTAATCATGCTTTGTGTGAAGTACTTTTTGTTCTTGGGGGCAGAACTTTGGGATTTCTATTGAGTGGTTGTACTGGCCTTAGGAGAAATGCAGGGCTATATCCTCAGAAAAAATTTGGCCTTGTCTTGTAGTGGGTGGAATGGCCTGTGCGAATACAAGTCAGGCCTCCCTAATTTTCCAAGTGAAATCTTGATTTTCCCATATATTCCATGCTTTCTTTCATAAGGATGGCTCAATTTAAAATTTATTGTTTATTCAGTTTGTGTTAAAATTCTTGCTGAAAACAAGTGATATTTGTGTGCGCGCGTGTGTGTGTCTAAATGAAATGATCTCTATTCACTTTTCTAAATATTCTGTGTTCTATACCTGTGTCAAGTTAGAATCACTATTAAAGTATATTCATAGGCTAGATTATATTAGTTTCCCATATAAATGTCTTTGTAGACTTAGTTTAATAATATATCCCCCTTTTTTTAAAAAAAATTGAGGGATTATTTTAAAAAATAGATGCTTAGATTTTCCAGTAGCTGCTATAAATCTGTGAAGACATTGTCTATCTTGTTAAATTTGTAATATGAAGATATAATTGTATATTCAACAAATATTTATTTATTTATTTATTTATTTATTTATTTATGTTTTTGAAACGGAGTTTCACTCTTGTCACCCAGGCTGGAGTGCAATGGTGCGGTCTCTGCTCACTCGCCCGGGTTCAAGTGATTCTCCTGCCTCAGCCTTCCTAGTAGCTTGGATTACAGGCATGTGCCACCACACCCGGCTAATTTTTGTATTTTTAGTAGAGACGGGGTTTCACCAGGATGGTCTTGAACTCCTGACCTCAGGTGATCTGCCCACCTGGGCCTCCCAAAGTGCTGGGATTACAGGTGTGAGCCACCACACCCAGCAACAAAATATTTATTAACTATTACATGATATAGGTATAATATATAATATATAGGTGCTAGATATGAAATCTCAGGAAAAACATGTTCCTGCTTATTTTTATTCACAAAACGTTTTCCTTTTTACTTTTGCTGTCAGGAAACAGTGCTCTGTTCAGAACTCAGTTACAGCAGCTATCTTTAACCTACATTTCTGATAAAATATCAGTTCTTCTCCCCACTACGTAGGGGAGATGGTACTGTGTACGTACCTTTGTGTACATATATTAATATTTTGGAGTAAACTATTTCAAATATTTTAGAGTAGTGAAGTGTGAATAAAATAAAACATTAATTCTATCTAAAGATAGATTTTTCAAACTGATTGCCTTCCATACATTTTCTCTTGACATGTTACCCTTGAAAACTCTTGGAGCAGATAATCCTGTTAGTACTGTCCTGTTTATTCTCTGTGCTGCCCCATTCCTGATTTCAGTCTTCTGCAAACAGATGGATGTAATTAGGTATTTACTGTAAAAGAGAAAACACATTAGTAAAAGAAGACAGGACTAATTCAACATTGGCAGCTTTCTAAAAAGACTTTCAAATTAAAATAGAGTTTTGTCTACACAGTATGGGGTGATTTTAGGTGAGGAAACAGTTTGAATGACCCATTTGAGTTCCTTAAAGCTTTATGAATTTATGTTAATAGTGCTATGCATGTACCTGACTTCTTGTACCTAAAAAGAAAATAACTGTGAGCACAATATTACTGATTTTGCTTTTATTTTAACTAAAATTTACCGGAAAAGAGATAAAATTGCACATTAATTTTCACAGCTGGTTTATTCATTATTCAATTAACATTTATTGAGTGTCCAAGTGCCAGATGGATGTTTAGATGCTGACCCTACAAAAATAGGAGGCATATTCCCTGTGCTGAAGTGGTTTATTTGCTAATGGAGAGACATATAAATAAATTATTGTTTATTCGAAGGGCACCTTACTCAAGATTTGGGAATGAGGGGTATCGTTCAAGGGAGACATCTAGGAGGAGGTATATAATTGCACAGATACTGTGCTGAATTTCCTGGGAGTTAGCCAGGTGAAATGGCATTCAGGTAGAGGGAACATTATGTGTAAAGGCACGAAGACAAGAGAAAAGGTTGTGCTGATGGAAAAGGCCAATGTTTATTTAGTATGACTGGAGCTCAGGATAATAGGGCAAGAAGAGGAGAGTCAGTCGTGGTTGGAGAAGAAACAAGCCTAATTATGAAGGGCCTCATATGAAGTTTAGATTTCTCCTGAAATTGATGGAAAGCCATTGAAGTGTTTTAATTGGGAGAATCATGGGATCCACTTTGTGTTTTAGAAAGGCAATTTTAGCAGTTTTGGAGAGTAGATAGGAGGGGGTTAAATCAGGATCAGGAGAGTGGGTGCTCATTTTTGCTATAGCAGTCATGTTGGATAAGAAATATTAAAGAGGTAACATCTGCAGGACTCGGTGACTTAGGAGTGAGTAGGGGTTGGGGCAGGTAAGGTGAGAGATTACTTCAAGATGACTCCTGGACTTCTGGTTGCTTGGACACATTAGCACCATTCATCTGTAGAGAAAGAATGCAAAGAGCAGAGAGAAATGGTGATTTTACTCTTCAGTGGTTGAAGCGTGTCTGGGATATCCATACATCAGTGACTATGGTGATGTACAGTGCTAGGGCTCAGGAGAGAGATAGCTGGAAAGAAAGATTTGGATATGTGGAACTAACGTGTTCATTTGAAAAGTATATTAAAAGCCCATTTTATATTTCCTCATGTAATTGTAAATATGTTAAGTTCTAGTCATTTTATCTAGAGTATAATGCAAATCCAACTTTACATAGCTTTCATGTTCTAAATCTTACTCAGTTGAGAATCTCACAGACAGACAGTGATGGCTGGGACCTAATCAAGAGACAGCTGGCCAGGCATGGTGGCTCATGCCTGTAATCCCAGCATTTTGGGAGGCCAAGGTGAGTGGATCACCTGAGGTTAGGAGTTCGAGACCAGCCTGGCCAACATGGTAAAACCCCATCTCTACTAAAAATACAAAAATTAGCCAGGTGTGGTTGGCGCCTGTAATCCCAGCTACTTGGGAGGCTGAGGCACCTGGGAGGCGGAGGTTGCAGTGAGTTGAGATCGCGCCACTGCACTCCAGCCTGGGTGACAGAGTAAGACTCCATCTCAAAAAAAAAAAAAAAAAGAAAAGAAAAGAGTCAGACGGTTGCACTGAAAAAATGAATTAAATTTTGGTTTCATATAGTACCAATGGAAGACAGTTATGATTAATGCTAATGGTAGAAATAATATGAATTCAACAGACTATACCCTTTGGTATACATTCCAAACCTGGGTCATAGGCCAGTTTTTCTTGGCAAATGGGCTGTGATAGACAGCAGGGAGGAGAAACGGGAGAGCATAGACTCGAGCCATGAAGAGCATCTACCTCACTGGATTGTAATGAAGGTTACATGGGTTACTATTTGTCAATTTCTTAGAGAGGTACCTGGCACATAGGAAATGCTATATAAGTGTTTGCTACATAAGTGAATGAATTTATGATGTGCTGGTCCCCATCCCATCTTCCTCTCAGCCCTTCCCACTCAAAAATGTTATATCAGGTATGGTAGTCCTTTACTCACAAACAACTGAATCAACACTGAATCACCAAACAAAACTTGGAAGATACTATAGCTAATGAGAATAAATTTCAAAGGAGAAAATAGATTATTCTTGCTCATAATAGTTTCTTGAATTATTTACTATTACAATTGAATTCTATGTAAAAAGGCCATAGTTTTTGTGATTCATTCTGACACTTTAAATAAATTACAGGACTTTTTGTGTGTTATAAGGGATAAGGCCCTAAATCACAATTGACTTTATGTCTGAAGAAGTATTTCAAGAAAACAAGGCAAATAGATATGTGATACTAAAATCTGTGATTTCTTAATCAAATGCAGGAACAATGGCCAGAGGTATATAATCAATAAAGGCTGGAAGAAACCAAATCAACCAATTCAAGAATTCCCCAGGGGCCATTGAACTTTTAATAGTTCTTCATTACAATGGATGGTATTAATTAATGAGTCATTCACTAATAATAAAATCATGTTGATGAAAATATAGTAAATTTAGGGAACTGATTTCTTTAGCTTTTTTATTTATCAAGCACTTGATGGTGTTTATTTTGTTCTAATCTTCCTAGCACCTTAGAAACTTTATCTAATTCTCACAATAACTGTGTGAGTAGTCCTAGAATTTGAGGGAACTGAGGCACAGAGATGTTAAGTAGTCTTGCCAAGGTCCCTCAGCTAAGAAGTGGCAGACTCCAGATTTGAATCTAATTAGTTTTCCTCTAGATTAATGCTTTTAACCACCTTACTCTGTTGTCTGTCAACATGGGCAGTCATGTAAGCTTCCTTCTGTTTGTAAAGCACGAAGTTTCTATTATATTCTTTCTTATTGGACCCCAGAAAGAATGCCTGAGTCAGATGGTAATATTGACAGTGAAAGGTGAATCCTTTACTGTGTAATTGGTTAATTTTGTGCATAAATCACTTGTTGTAAAACTTTAATGAACTGTAGTAGCAGTTTCATAGTAAGTGGTTGCATAGAATGTAGCTTTAGATTAAAATGAAGCATATTGTTGGAATTTGAATGTTTAAAGCTTTGTAAAATTTATAGTAACAAATATTTAACATATTTTATAACTTTATGATTGATTTTTTTTGAGATGGAGTCTCATTCACTCTGTCACCCAGGCTGGAGTGCAGTGGCACTGTCTCTGCCCACTGCAACCTCCACCTCCCCGGTTCAAGTGATTCTCCTGCCTCAGCCTCCCAAAGTGCTGGGATTAAAGGTATGAGCCACAGCACACAGCTGGGTGTGGAGTTTCTGTTAGGGATAATGAAAAAGTTCGGGACATCGATAGTGGTGGTGGTTGCACAACACTGTAAATGTACTCAGTGCCACTTAATTGTACACTTAAAATGGTTTAATTGATAAATTTTGTTATGTATATTTTGCCATGATAAAAAAAATTAACAAAGCAGGTTAGAGGTAACCAGGGCAACAAGATAACTTTACTATGACATAAGTGGACTGAAGGCCCAGTTTGCAGATACTGTTTGTTTTATTTTTCATTTACCTTTTATTTTGAGTTCAGGGGTACACGTGCAGGTTTGTTACATAGGTAAACTTGTTGGGGGCGGTACTTGTTTTTAAAGGAACAAAGTTGCAATGTTAAATGTCTTTGTAAAATAGCAGACTGAGGTAATATGTATATAAATTATATGCTTGAAATATAAGAATGAATGAGGTGTTTTTTGTCATTGGAAAAACTTGACATTTTCTTCCTGATGATTTCTATATGTCACTGGCATGCAAAATAAAATAATTTGCCCTACATTGTGTTATAACAAATTAAATGAAAAAGTTGTGATTGTTTTGAGGGTATTTTATAATCTCCTTCACTAGACTATTAGTTTCTTGACAGTAGATGTCAAGAAACCTTAAGTCATATATTATTCCTATTGCTTGCTGCATGGTTAGCCCTGATACCTGTTTTGAATGAATGACTGTGGACAGGATCAGTGTGGCTATTTGTTTATTTGTTTGTTTTTGAGTGGCTTCTTGTTTTTGTCTTTTTCATAACTGGATTGCAATGTGGGAATTAAAAGCAGTGTTTTCAGGCCAGGTATGGTGGCTCACACCTGTAATCCCAATACTTTGGGAGTCCAGGAGTTCAAGACCAGCCAGGGCAACATGGCAAAACCATGTCTCAAACAAAACAAAACAAAGCAAAACAAAACAAAAACAAAAGTAGTGTTTTCAGTATAGCACTAGAATAAGAAAAATAGACAAGAACTCAAAGCTATAAATTATGTGTATAGGAGCATTGTAAAGATTTATCTTTAAGTTAAATTTCAAAAATATTTTCACATAATTTCATCAGTTTTCATAGAGCAGACAATTGTTTTTATAGATAATTGAGTTTAATATGTGAATTGTTATTTTTAGTATTGAATATAATATTACATAGTATATGTTGAGTCCTTCAGCTGAACCCCAGTGATGTCATTTGCTCCTTACTAGAGGCCTTGTTTATCAGATATTGTGGCAACTATTCAGACTACTTTAATTTGTGAACTGTACATTTCCTTGCATTCACGCACCATGGATTTCTGGCTACCTAATGGACAGGAAGGTAAGAAAAATTTCTTTTTATCTTCCTTCCTTCCTTCCTTCCTTCCTTCCTTTCATTGTCACCATTTTTTTTGCAGTTTCCTTGAATATTTATCTGTATTTTTAAGAGGAACTTGTAGTTAGAATAACAAAGTCTCCATGTTTAATATATGTAAGAGGTAAAAACATGTCTCTTTAGAGGAAGAGAAGCACATGGGGACTGATAATTATGAAACACTAAGAGGCAATTTAAGGACTAGAAATTTGGGGTACTATTTTTGAGAATTTATTTTCTTCTCCAATAAAAATGACCTTATGGAAGGTCATTTATTGAATAAGGTTATTCCAACAGATATTTCAGATGGACACTTTAGCTTTTATTTATATAAATTTGTAGATTAAAAAATTTTTCAGAATTCTCACTGTGCTACTGTCTAAACTAAACAATATAGGAAAATTATAATAGAGCAGAAACATTTCACATATAAGCCTAACTTTGACATTGGATATAGAAATAGAAGGAAGAGAATTATGAGTCATTTTATTGGCCTTATATTAATATTTAATGAGCCAGATGCAATATAAACATGGAGAAAATATATAAAAAAGAGAATTCCAGCCAGGTGTGGGGACTCAGGCCCGTAATCCCAGCACTTTGGGAGGCCAAGGTGGGTATATCACTTGAGCTCAGGAGTTTTGAGACCAGCTTGGCCAACATGGGGAAGCCCCGTCTCTACTAAAAATACAAAAATTGGCTGGGCATGGTGGTGCATGCCTGTAATCTCAGCTACTTAAAAGGCTGAGGCAGAAGAATCACTGGAACCTGGGAGGCAGAGATTGCAGTGGGCCAAGATGGTACCAGCCTGGGTGACAGAGTAAGTGAGACTCCATCTCAAAAGAAAAAACAAATACTCCCTTGGGTATATGGAATTGTTAATACCTTTTTGAGCGGGCAAAATATTTTACTTCTAAATTATAAACTAAAATTTTTTAAAATTGGGAGATTTGTGGTAGATTAAATACTATAACAAACACTTGTAATTAAATATTAGAATGCCAGGTAAATTAATTCATTCTTAAATCCTTAATATGTGTTCACAGTTCTTTAGATTTAATTCAAAATATAATTCAATATGAAAAATTTCAAAAGATGATAAACCACTGCCTTTACATAAAAATATCAAGTGGGCAAATATATATATATATATATATATATATATATCCCCAAAAACAAAATAAAAAGCCCAGAATAATCAGGAAAAAATAACATGAAACTTAATTGTGATTCTTTAAAGCTATTCTAAGCATACTTTTTTTTTTTACCTCATTCATGCATTTATTATGAAACTTTATATGTTAACAAATTTAGATTTTCGTTTTTAGAGTATTGATTTATTTTAATTATAATAGTGCATATTTGTTATAAAAAATATGAAGTAAGGCCAAGCACAGTGGCTCATGCCTGTAATTCCAGCACTGTGGGAGGCCAAGATGGGAGGTTCTCTTGAGCCCAGGAGTTTGAGACCAACTTGGGCAACATAGTAAGACCTCCATCTCTACAAAAAATAAGAAAAATTAGCCAGGTACAGTGCACTCAGTTATTTGTAAGGCTGAGTGGGAGGACTGCTTGAACCTGAGAGGTTGAGGCTGCAGTGAGCCATGATTGCACCACTGCACTACAGCCTAGGCAACACAGCAAAGCTATGATTCAAAAAAAAAAAACCAAAAAACCAAAAAACAAAAAATGAAAACATGTAATGCTCGACGGTAATGACAACACAATGTCAGGCCAAACCCTGTGCCCAATTCAAAAATGGTCACAGGGCTTGGCCTGACATTTCTTCAAAGAAGATGTACAAATGGCCAATGAGCAGATAAGATGCTCAACATTATCAGTGCTATGGAAATGCAAATCAAAATCACAGTGAGACACTACCTCATCCACATTCGGATGACTGTTATTTATTTATTTATTTATTTATTTTTTGAGATGGAGCTTAGCTCTGTCACCCAGGCTGGAGTGCAGTGGCACGATCTCGGCTTACTGCAAGCTCCACCTCCTGGGTTCACGCCATTCTCCTGCCTCAGCCTCTCGAGTAGCTGGGACTGCAGGCGCCCGCCACCATGCCCGCCACCATGCTAATTATTTTTGTATTTTTGGTAGAGACGGGGTTTCACTGTGTTAGCCAGGATGGTCTCGATCTCCTGACCTCGTGATCCGCCCGCCTCGGCCTCCCAAAGTGCTGGGATTACAGGCGTGAGCCATCGCGCCCAGCCTGCTGTTATTTTTTTTTAAATGGAAAGTTACAAGTGCTGGTAAGGATGTAGAGAAATTGGAACCTTGGTACTTTACTGATGGGAATGTAAAGTGGTTGAGCTGCTGGGGAAAACAGTTTGGCAGTTAGTGTTGATGGTCACACATTGTGGATGTACTTAACTCCACTAAACTGTAAACCTAAAAATGGTTAAAATGGTAATTTTTGTTTTATTTGTATTTTACCCAGTAAAAAACCAACAACAACAATGAATGAAGTAATAAAGCAAACTACAAAGAGATGGACAATTGTTTTAAATCCACCTTTCCTGAAATAACCCATGTTAACATTGAGTAGTCATGCTAATACCTTGTTCTGTGCTTTAAACTTTTGTTGTGAGATATTTCAGAAATTATCTCTAGCAAACAGTATAGATAATAATATATAAGCAACACCCATGAACACTGGATTTGTTGAACATGAGCTATGACCCAAGTGTGGGCAGGGGGCTCTGTGTGTCTGCAGTGCTAACCAGCCTTCGTGGTATTCACACCTGCAAAGGTGATAGAAGATGATCTAACCTAGTCAACTTAGGCACAAAACTAATGACTAAGTAAAACCGGAAACTAGGAAAATCCATAGGTCACATCATTAAATGTGTCTGTGATAAGCATCACTGCTCTCTGCTTACGTTATTTGCTAGTACTCTTTTATTTTAGTCTAATCCTAAGTATTACTATAATGGCTTCTCAGCCTTTGGCTAAGATCAAGTGTTTAGATGTTATTGTAAATGTTTTCTTTTTGTTCTATTTCAAATGTTTCTGCATATAATACTATAAAAGAATACTGGTAATATTTGCTTTTGTGTATAACTGGGATACGTTTTTAAAGAAAAGATTTAATGATATCTAATTGACTAGACTGGTGTAAATTAAAGTGTAGAAAGTCAAGGGGTACTTTGTTATAGTTTGAATTCTGTCATTACCTTTCTTGTAATCTTAGACTAAAACAGCATCATTAAAACAGAAATAGCAGTTGACTCTTTTGCAGATTTTACAGTAAGGGAAAGTTAATAGAAAGAGCTGGAATATCCAGTATGATGACCACAATACGAATACTATTGGTATCTCTCTTCCCACCTCCTCAGTTTTCAATATGTGTTATTTAACAATTATCAATGAAAAATGTATGAAGTATATAACCTTGCTTCACCATTCATTAGTTGTGTGACAACCTTTCTCAGCCTCAATTTTCTCATCTGTAAAATAGACATAATAGTAGGGCCTGCTTCATAGTTTTGTTATAAAAGTTAAATGAATTATTATGGAAAAAAGTCCTTAGAACAGTGCTTATATATAATAAGTCCTTGATAAATATAAGCTACTTTTACTTTGTTGCTGTTGTGGTGGTGATGATGATATACCTACTATGCATTCAACCCTTGGATGAATATGATGAGCACTAGTAATACGCTTCCTCATCTCCAAGACATTTATTTGGAGATAATATGCAGGCGAGGCCTTGAAATAAGCCTTGAAAGATAAGATTTGCAAAGTCTGGGGGGAGCCCTATCTTTTTTGTGCTAGACATCATAGCATAGTCTACAACCTTTCTCTGCAGGCCTCATGATAACCCTATCAGGTAATATAGACAGGACTTGCTGAATCAGGGATTGTTACCTAAATCCAAAGCCTTTCTTATTTCCATGCTGTACTGCATGTTTGATAATTATAGCTTGTATTATTCTGTGTCTTGGCCAGTTAGGTACTTCTAAATTTCCATTAGTTTTTAGTGAATAGTTTTGTTTTTACTGATTTTTTCCCTTTATTTTTACTGTCTGCATATATGCCAAATTGTATTTTTGCTTTTTAATTTTAATTTTTCTGATTTCTATTCTTTCATAATTTAACTCAGGTGTAATGTCTTTGCTGAGAACTCTTCTTCTGGATGTGGTCCCAACAATTCAACAGACTGCTGCTTTGGCTCTTGGGAGACTGGCCAATTATAATGATGACCTAGCAGAAGCTGTTGTGAAGTGCGACATTCTTCCACAGCTTGTTTATTCATTGGCAGAACAGAATGTAAGAATTTTAAAAAACTAGTTATATGTTTTTTGTTTTAGATCTTCAAAAATGTGACAGTTTGGATACAGTTGCAAGCCTGTAGGCATCAGAATTATTAGGGGGTTAACACAATCTCCAATTCTCTGAGCTGCATGTAATAGTATTTTTAGGGTATTTTGCTTTGGTGCCGATAACCACCATTTATCTATTATTGATAATATAAGGAGAAAACAGATTTTTTAGGGGATAATTATACATAAAGCAGTATTTCTATATATGGGAGTTTTAAACAATGCTATCGGATCTGTCTTAGGGAAGTATGTAGACTCTAGGCAAATAGTTGATCTCAGTAATCCTTATATGCTGGTGAAACCAAGTTAAAGGAAATAGTGAGAGACAGCCTTGAGGCAAGGGCTAGAGAAGCAACCAAAAAGAGGAAGAGAATAAGTATGTGTAATGGAAGGTTTGAGAAATCTTTTTTTACCAAGTTATAGGCATGTCAACTCTGTTAAGCACTACCTAAAAGTGCCCCATTTTTCCCCCTCCTATCTGGTACCACTTCCTATTTCTATACAGTGCCAGCTATTTGGTTTTCACAGTAGTTAAGGACCACCTGTAGGTAGGTTTTGGACTGTTCATTCTATTCTGTTAGTTTATCGTAACCTAGGGATAGAGCTTTCTTGACATATCTTTGGGATTAAATTCCTATTTGTGTAACAAAAAGACAAGCCAATTGAAAAATGGGCGAAGGAATTGAATAGACATTTCTCCAAAGAATATGTACAAGCTAATGCTCCACAGCATTAGTCATTAAGAAATGCAAATCAAAACCACAATGAGGTATCACTTCATACTTTCTGGGGTGGCCATAATAAAAAATAAAAAGAAAATAACAAGTGTTGGTGAAGACATGGAGAAATTGGAACTTTCATACATTGCTGGTAGGAATGTAAAATGGGGGCAACCATTGTGAAAACACTTTGGCAGGTCTGCAGTCAGTGAAACATTTGTTACCATGTGGCTCAGCAATTCTATTCCTAGTTATATATCCAAAGAATTGAAAACAGATGCTTCAGCAAAGCCTGCACACAAATGTTCATAGCAGCAGCATCCACAATAGCCAAAAGGTGAAAGCAACCTAAATCGATCAACAGATGAATGGGTAAACGAAATGTTGTGTAACCATACGATGGATTATTAGTCACAAAAGGAATAAAGTACTGATAAATGCTACACCACAGATGACCCATAAAAACATTATGCTAAGTGCAAGAAGCCAGACACAAAAGGCCACAGATTGTATGGTTCCATTTATATGAACTATCCAGAATATGCAAATCCATAGAGACAGAAGCAGATTAGTGGTTGCCAGGGGCTGGAAGGAGAAGGGAATGGGAAGTGACTGCTTTATTGGTAAGAAGTTTCTTGTTGGGGTGATGATAATAGTCTAGAACTAGACAGTGGTGATGGTTGCACAACATTGTGAATGCACTAAATGCCACTAAATTGTATACTTTAAAATGGTTAAAATGGTAAATTTTATGTTGTGTGTATTTTGCCAGAATAAAAATAAATCCTAATGGTGCAGAAATTTGCCTTATGTTTATAGATCAGAGAGTCACTTACTAATGCCTGTTATAGCTCTACAGGGAGTCACAGAAATTTTATTTTTCTTGTGGATATTCCTTCTATCATCAAATACTGTTGGACTTTCTTCCTCTTGGACTCTTAGCTCTTTCTTTTGAGAGCAGAGTCTGTATTCTGGTATCCCACGTAGAAGATTTTCAGTAGAAGTTTTCTAAGTTGAATGAATGTTAATTAGTTGTAGAGAGACAAAACACTAGAGCAGAAAAGTGAGGAGGCAGTGAAAACATGAAGCCTTTGCACCAGCTTCTGTCTCCCTCACCTTCCAGCCTTTAAGTCATTTCTCACAGGAGATTTAATCTCCTCTTTATGAGGTACAAAGTCCTGTGGTTTTGCTGTTTTTTTTTTTTTTTTGGCCTTTCTTTTGATGAGGAATGGAAGAGAAGAGTGTTAGGAATTTTGGAGAAGTGAAAATTAGGAGAAAGAGGGAATGAGATCAGAAAGTGTGAGTTATAGGCACTGTAATTAATAGTGACTATTGATACCCATAAATGGTCTGTAAATTTGATAATTCTGCACTATAAAAAGTCAAATTAGCTAAGGTAATAAAAATAAATGTATCACCATTTTTTCCCCACATTTGTAAGAAAATAATCTATGGGAATCTACTTCAAAGCTCTACAGTAATATTTAGAGTAAATTAGTAGAAATTTGGTTACTTATATAATTTAAGAAACTAAAGAAAATATGTCAAATCAAAAACATCAGTACTAACATAGCATGTTTCTTATATTAGCAACATATGCTGATTTTTAAGGTATACTATGTTTAAGATATACTCGATGTGTTTTTTTCTCCTGTAATTTTCATTGTATCAATATTATAGTCTAAGTGAATAGAATGCTTTCAAAACAGGTGCTGTAGTCAACTAGTCACTTTTTAGTAGTCACTGTGAAGAAATAGAAACTTAGAATGTAAAATAGGGGATTAAGTGGGTTTTATTAATAACAGAAAGAGGAGACCATCACTGTGTCATTATGCTAAGCATAAAACCATAGTGAGTGTCACAGCCACATATTTCATATATATTTAATTTTTTTAGCAATGTGAAGAGAAACATGTTAGTCTTGTGTTTTAGTTTCATTTACTCATTTCTTAGTCAGACACAATGTATCTATAGGAAATATAAATACGAAGCAGTATTTAAAATTTACAAAATGGTAAGTAATTTGCTTTTATCTTAAAAAAAAAGCATTTCTAGAGAAAATAACTTATATCCCATTGTTTGGTTGATTTATTTGACAGGAAAAGTTTTAAAATATGTCATGAATGTTTTGCCTTTATGTTTATTTGATGATTGTAAGCACATTTTGGAACATGGTTGTTACTTCAGAATAATTGGGGACACCAGAAAGATTAGTTGAGGTCATGAAAAGCCTACCATGCTTAAAGACTGAGGTCAAGTAAAGGAAATGAATTGGTCAGTTGACAGTGAGCTTAGTTGCACATGCTAACAATCTAAGAGTTCCCAAGGGTCAAACAATGCATTTTGGTATTGTATTGTATAGATACATAAAATCTCATGATTTTATGAATTTGTGGAAAGTATGTTTATAATTTTATACAATTTCCAAATGCACGCTTCAGGATAAAACATTTGAAATACAATGTAAAACCTACCTTGTTTTCAGTTTAGTTACTGAACAGAAGCAATGAGGGCACATCAAATAATCAAAATTATTTTGCAGGATGTTTTTCATCTTTTATATTCAAAAGCTGTTGAGCTTTATTTACATTAATGTTATTTTTATGTTAGTTTTGGTCTATTTTAGATTTTGGTTTTCTAAGTACTCAATTCATTTTGAGTTTTGTCTATTTGACCCTTGTAGCGCTTCTACAAGAAAGCAGCTGCCTTTGTGTTACGAGCGGTTGGTAAACATTCTCCCCAGCTAGCTCAGGCAATAGTTGATTGTGGAGCACTGGATACACTGGTCATATGCTTGGAAGATTTTGACCCTGGAGTCAAGGAGGCTGCAGCCTGGGCACTTAGATATATTGCAAGACATAATGCAGGTAATTTAAAATATGCACGAGTGTATTTTAAAATAGGATTATTACAATTCAGATTTATTAGGTAAATCCAGTTTTGCTTAGTAAACCATAGATGGGGTTTTAATGATGTTTCTGTATGTGATGAGAAGTACATTTTGAATGACGGCCAAGTTGTTTGGAACATATATTCACAAACAAACAGAAAAACCCTATATATTTCAGTCTTTATCTTACAGAAGGGAAATTTGAAGAGGTGGAGAAAAGGAGAGAGGGGTGGCAGGGGATGGGAGAGTGGGCTTGAGTCTCAAAGGCCTTAGTAAATTGGTTCAGTTATTAGGTTGGTGCAAAAGTGGTTTTACCATTAATGGCAAAAACCCCAATTACTTTTGCACCAACCTAATAAAAAATTGTTTTAGTTAGTCACCCTCTTGGGGTCATTTGGTCTTCCTGCCCATTCATGATAGGGAGTTCCAAACCAACCAGGAGACGTATTATGAGTGAATGATGTTGAGGAGATACAGACATAACTTTCTGGAAAATATTGGTATTCAACTCATACTGGGCAGGAAGAAGAGAAGGAGCATGTTCTCCTATGAACTGATAGCTCAGTGGGGTCATCAAGAAGGGACCTGGGCCTCTTGTGAGAGGATTGTGTCGATGCACCCAATTGGTAAAAAGTACATGAGGAACATAATTTTCCCCATCACTTTACAGAAGTTGCTTATGAACAAATAACATAAGACGAAAATACAGTTTTAAAATAAACATATGTAAAAATGATCAACTTTGCTAGTAATCAACAAATTGTATATGAAAACATCAATGAAGATCTTTTTAACCTGTTATATGAGTGGAGGGTGGTGGCAGAAGAGTAAAGCAGCAATATAGCCAGGTGATTAAGAGTACCGTGGCATTAGACAGGGTCTGAGTTTAGTTTAGATACTACCATTTAGTTGCTGTGTGACCTTGGACATGGCTTATAAACTTTCTGAGCCTTAGCTTCCTCATCTGTGGAAGAAGATGACTAATAGTGGTTACACTGGAGATTTGTTGTGAGGATGATGATGTGATACATGTAAAGCACTTAGATCAGTGCTTGGCATATGGAAATACCCAGTAAATGTAACATATTAGTATTAATACTGAAGGTTAGAGTGGACAATATGACGTGTGCACATTGGTGGAGGAACTACAAATTGTATAAACTGGTGGAGAGCAGTTTGACAAAACTATTAAAGTTGTGAAATAGATCATGGCTACCCTAAAGAAGCCTGTTTTGAGAATTCGTTCTAAGGAAAGAATTCCACAGGGTGGAGAAGCTATAGATTCATGAAAATGTTATTATAGCATGATTTGTAAACACCTCAAATATTTGACAGAAATTTAGTGGATAAATTATGGAACTTAATGAAATCTCAGGCAATAAATTTAAAAGGTAATTATGAACCTGCATGGTAACATGGAAAAGTGATTATAATGTTAAAAAAGATATAAAATTGTGTATTACAATTATAATAATGTAAAAATAAGTTTTTATGTGGCTATAATTACAAAAAAATCATGTTTGTTTTCCTAAGGTGGTAAAATTAAGGAATTTTTTCTTCATGTTCCAGATTTTCAGTGTGTGTCTATGTCTAAAATATTAGCTGCTATGTATTGAGTAATTAGTATATGCCTGGCTCTGTGCTGTGTGCTTCAGACTCATTATCTCATTTTGATTGCAGTTACCCTTGGGTAGGTATTACTCTCCCTGTTAAATGGAGAAATAAAGTGGACTTTAGAAAGGATATCCAAAATTATATTAATGGTGGAACTGGAATTTGAGTCTGTCTGACTCCAAAGCCTATGTTAATTACTATACCATACAGCTTCACTAAATACTTCCTGAAACAGTATTGAAGAAAAACTTCAAAACAGAAACAGGAAGAGGCTCTCCTATGGTTATATTTAATTTGGTTCTTAAAATGGTGACATTATTACAGACAAAATAGAAATAAAACAGTATAAAGGCAAGTTGAAAAAGACAACTGTTGTCATGCTTAGAATTATTAAAAATTAAATTACAAATTATTAAATTATTTTCTTAAATCTAGATTTTGATTTTCCAAATATGTTTACCTTGAGACTATTGTTTAGTACATGTTGATTGAGAAAACTACAGCAGGGTTTTAAATCAAAAGCTGGTTATCATGGGAAACTACAAGAGTATATTTAGTAAGTTTTTTTTATGCCAGAGGGACACATTACAGATTGTAACATGAGCTTTGGAAAAGAGCTTTGAGGGACAACTGTATAGATACTCTCTGAAGCAGGTGCCCCATAGATAACATTTCCACCCCTTCATTTTGTTGAGTCTGGGGCAAAATGATTATAGTTCATAAACAGGACCTGTCTTAGGGGTCCCATTCCAAATTCTTGCTATATTCTGGCTCCCACATGGAATTTCCACTGTAATTTCAATATTTCACGGTAGTTAGGGGCCTGGGACCCAGAAGCTCCCAGAAGACATTATTGCATAGATTTCTCAGAAAGAAAGGGAATTGTTACCTAGTAAACAATAAAAGTCATCACTCACATCCATATCAATGAAAATGGAGGATTTACCTCCAAATAACCTGATTTTTTTTTTTTTTTTTTTGAGACAGTGTCTTGCTCTGTCACCCAGGCTGGAGTGCAGTGGTGCGATCTCGGCTTACTGCAACCTCTGTCTCCCAGGTGCAAGGGATTCTCCTGTTTCAGCTTCCTGAGTAGCTGGGATTACAGGGGCGCCCCACCATGCCCGGCTAATTTTTGTATTTTTAGTAGAGACGGGGTTTCACCATGTTGGTCAGGCGGGTCTCGAACTCCTGACCTCATAATCCGCCTGCCTCGGCCTCCTAAAGTGCTGGATTACAGGTATGAGCCACCACATCCAGCTTTTGTTTTGTTTGTTTTTTGAAAATAACCTAATTTCTGTATGATTTCCTAAAAGCAAAATACGTTGAGATTAATGAATATTAGTGGAAAACTGTTTGTTAGACAGTTTAAGAAATATAAACCTTAAATTGAGATGCAAAAGAAATAATGTGTACCTTTAAGGGCAATAGAAGGAAAAAGTTCTGTGTATAGGAAACACAAACTAAAATAATTATAGAGAGAAGCCAATGGGCATTACCTGACTTTTCCTTATTTGAAAAATACAACTTCTAAAACTTATTTCTATGTATAGATTTTGAAGCATTTTACAGACAAACAAAGGGAACTTTGGGCTGACAACCAGAATGGTGGTTTTTTTTTTTTTTTTCCCAACTGTGTACAAATCATATCATTACATTTTATGATTGAATCACCAGTTATTGAATACACATGGGAATGTTTACCTCTGACTGCAGATAAATAAGTGATTTCTTTCTAGTTTTTCCTGCTCCTTACTGACAGCTGAGGTAAAATTCTTC
Organism: Piliocolobus tephrosceles; assembly: GCF_002776525.5. Taxonomy (NCBI): domain Eukaryota; kingdom Metazoa; phylum Chordata; class Mammalia; order Primates; family Cercopithecidae; genus Piliocolobus; species Piliocolobus tephrosceles. The sequence continues at coordinate 108,994,654 of NC_045442.1, read as the reverse complement.
TCAGATTGGCTTTCTCTTTTCTTACTTTTTGTAACCCTTTCCCACTCTGCAGAATTCTCCTTTTGTTTCCTCATTCACACAACTTTTTTTAGTCTATTGTTATAATTGTTCTCTTTTATTATTAGCTATTGTTGTTAATCTCTTACCATGCCCACTTTATAAATTAAACTTTAAAAAGTTTGTATAAATGTAAGGGGCACAAGTGCAGTTTTGTACATAGATATATTGTATAGTTATTCTATTAACATATTTATTTATTTAACCAATATGAAATCTGTCACTGTTTCCAAGGAATAGTCTTGCTTTTGGAAAGGGTGCCTCGAGAGCCTGTGCCAGCTGGAAGCGTGATGGGCAAGGAAGGAGGGATGGTGGGATTCCCCAGCCACTGGGCTTTCTCAGCTGATGGCTCAGCTGCCTCAGGTGGGTGAGGGAGTCTGCTGCAGGAGGTCCCAGGCCTTCCTCCCCTGGTCCCCAGCAGCCTCCCTCAGGCCTTGTGACTGAAGTCCTGCGGCTCTGTGGAGAGTGCTTCCAATGAATGGCCTTCTGTGGAGACAGGGGCCACAATGACAGCACTTGGGACTGAGGTGAGAGCAGCAGCCTGGCTGCAAGTGTGCGGAAGTGTTTTGTGTGAATGGTCTTCCACATTTGGGCTCAAAAATGATTTTTAAGTGTTTATTTTGGGAGCTTTAGCTAAAAAAAAAAAAAAAAAAAGTGTTTCTTTGCGGTAAACTTTAGCTTATCTCAAGCCTGGCAAAGAGGAATACATTTGATTAGACATTCTACAACTTTTAAATTATTGATATGATTGTCATGTAGATGATGAGATTGAAGTAGAGAGGTTAAAGGATTTATTCTGGTCACACAACAGTTTATGCTGGAACTGCTTGGCAACTGCTCAGCACTTTCAGAGATTCTTGCATTTTACACTGTGAGGGAGGAAAGTGTACAAGATCTCATCATTCTTTTTTGGCTCCTTGTAATATCTGAAAGTCTTGCCAGATACCTCTGTTTCTAATCTCTGTTGGCTGCTTTCTACCTGGTTGACTCTTCCTTCTCTTGTGGACCTGATTTCTGTCCAGCTCTGTGGCAGTTGGGAGATGAACTTACTGTGCCAGAGATGTGCAGTGCTTGCAGGGGCTGGCTGATGTGGACATGACGGAAACATTGAGTCGATTGTGTCCTCTTTACTAGACAGATAATGTAAGCAAGGTCTCAAGATGAGCTGGCAGCCCGATTGTTTTCTATCTTATATCAAATGATTAAATGATAAAATGAAAAGTTTAAAATTCAGAATTTTTGTGAATATTCTTCTTATGCCACCCATGTACAAATATCAATAGCTTAAATGTGCGGAACAGGCTTAGGAAGCAGTAATTAATTTAAAAATCTCACCTACTTATTTATGGTGAGAACACAAAATCTAGTCTTAGCAATTTTCAAAGTAATTAACTTTTAAAAAACCCAAATATTCATGACAAATATCAGAGATAACAGCTAAGGACTTTGGTTTTTCTTAGAGGGAGAATGGATGGGGAGAAGGGACTAGAGCCTGGTAATTAAAAATTGTTTTAAAGGCCTGCAGACAGCCATCTTTACTGACGCCTTTAGATTTCGGTTGGTTCTAGTAACATATTTTGCTTCTTTATCTTTCTTTTCATATCTTTTCTTTTTCTATTGTGGGGGTTGAGGAACACAAACATAGAGGCAAATGAGGTATGTGGGATAACATATATTATATATTTCATTAATTTTGATCCTAACACTTATTTTCACAAATATATTTGTATTTTTTTAGGTGCTAGTGAAAAAGGTATAAAGTGAAAATAAATATCCCTCTATGTTCTTTGGGCATAGAGACCAAATGTGCTAAACAAAAGAACATTTTAATTAATTATAACCTTGTTTTACTTGGTAGTTACCTAATTGGTTGGTTATTTTTAGGGTTCAGTTTGTGTGCTGGTAAAAAAGTTGTGATTCTTTTGTATTTTTGTTTCTTGTAATTTTTTTTTTTTTTTTTTTTTTTGAGATGGAGTCTTGCTCTGTCGTCCAGGCTGGAGTGCAGTGGCATGATCTCGGCTCACTGTAAGCTCCACCTCCTGGGTTCACACCATTCTCCTGCCTCAGCCTCCCGAGTAGCTGGGACTACAGGTGTCCGCCACCATGCCTGGCTAATTTTTTGTATTTTCAGTAGAGATGGGGTTTCACCGTTAGCCAGGATGGTCTTGATCTCCTGACCTCATGATCCGCCCGCCTCGGCCTCCCGAAGTGCTGGGATTACAGGCTTGAGCCACTGTGCCCGGCCCCTCTTGTAATATTTTTAGTTGGAAACTCTTGGCTAATATAATCTTCTAATTTTTTTTTAACTTAGAATCTGGAGCAACAAAACGTAATATATAAGCTCAGATTCCTAAGTTACTCATGCCTCTAACTTTTTATATGAGGCTAGCAATCAATTTATTTAACAATGTCATCATCATGGTAATCATCAAAATGTACTTGAGGCATTTATGTCTGTGTTCCCATATCTTTCCAACTGTATAAAGTAAAATAAATTGACTAAGACCTCATGTGTGGGACTTTATAATCTAAGGCAGAAAAATTAATACAGATGAGCATGAAGGTCATGTAGACAAACATTGACACAATGTACAATACTATATTAAAAAGCATATATAATGCATTGGGTGACTATACATTAGAGTAAATGAAAGATGAATTATAACTGGGCACAGTGGCACGTGCCTGTAATCCTAGTACTTTGGGAGGCTGAGGTGGGAGGATCACTTGAGCCCAGGAATTCAAGACCGGTCTGTGAAACACAGTGAAACCCTGTCTGTAAAAATAAAATAAAATAAAAAAAATTCGCCAGATGTTGTGGTGTGCACCTGTGGTCGCCACTATTTGGGAGGCTGAAGTGGGAGGATCACTTGAGCCCAGGATGTTGAGGCTGCAGTGAGCTATGATTGTGCCACTGAACTCCAACCTGGGCAACAGAGCAAGACCCTGTCTCAAAAGAAGAAAAAAAGAAAAAGATGAATTACGAGTTACATTTTTTGTACAATGGCAAAAAGAGGAATCTTTACTTTCTCAAGAACTTTGTTACATCCAGATAACAACTGAACAGTCCTTGGCTTAGAAATACAGGAGGAAGTGATACATGCAGTAGTAAGAGGAAGGAAAGTGCTTTGTCCTACAAAACACCTCCTCTACCTGATAACACCTACAATTCTTGTAGTTTAAATCTTTGTTTTTGGCTTTATGCAAATACCTGTGGGAGAAATGTCAAGTGTATGTGTGCTGAGTGGATAAAGAGAAGGATATTTTGTATACTGGTGGTTTGGAAATAAACCAAGTTTGAACAATGCACCATAACATGTTTCTCTATTGTTTCTTGAACTTATTTGTTTTCCAGTCACTGGCCTGTAAATCTGCCTAATACATTTTTGATATTGGGGAGAGGAACCCACTTTTATTTACATTTGAATTTCTAGAAATACATGAAGCAAAATGTATTTGATTGAAATTTGAGAGTACTCCAATTGAGCATTTTACAAATATCTACAAGAGAGTTTGCTATTAGAAGCTCAGGACTTGGTTAGCATAAGAATTGTACCTTGAGATAAGACATGTTCATCATCTTATTTTCCCATAGATTTTTAAATCCACAGTCTACAGGAAAATAGGAGTTGTATTTTCATCATGTTAGCTGACTGATTTTGCACAGTTAATTTTTGGAGCTTGGTTTGCTCTTATCAGGGTTTTAGATGAATGAACCAGTTTGCTCTAAAAGTGTGGAATAAGTTAATTGCCTCAAAGGATTTTCCTTTTCCTTTTTCTTTTTTTTTTTTTTTTGAGACGGAGTTTTGCTCTTGTTGCCCAGGCTGGAGTGCAATGGCGCCATCTCAGCAACTTCCGCCCCCCTGGGTTCAAGCGATTCGCCTGCTTCAGCCTACCGAGTAGCTGGGATTACAGGCGCCCACCACTACGCCTGGCTAATTTTTGCATTTTTAGTAGAGACGGGTTTTCACCATGTTTTCCAGGCTCGTCTTGAACTCCTGACATTGTGATCTGCCCTCCTCGGCCTCCCAAAGTCCTGGGATTATAGGTGTGAGCCACCATGCCCCGCCACCTCAAAGGATTTTCAAAGATAGGACCTCTAGCGTTTTTGGTGTCACTGTGCTATAACTAGCCATAGATCATTTCTCTAGATCCCCTTTGATCTCACACTACAGTGTTAGCAGTATGGTAGCCTCTATTCACCTGGGACTTTTGCACACTTGAACTGAGGCTAGTGCACATTGAGGAGCTACATTTTTGATTTTATTGCCATTTAATTAATGTAAAATTAAAAAATGATACTCATTTAAAAATTTGTAGGTATAATTGGAGCAACTTGGATATGTGAATCTACCTTTTCAACTGTAAACTTTTTGAAATCTAAATACTTACTGAGCATTTCTGATGAAAATGTAGTGGCTGAATTGAGAAATGCTGTAAGTGCAACATACACCCTAGATTCCAAGGCTTAGTGTGAAAAAATGTAAAATATCTCACTAAAGGTTTAAAACGTTGATTGCATGTTGACATTATATTTCAGATATATTGTGTTAAAGTCTATTAAAATTATTTTCACTTATTTCTTTTTACCTTTAAAGTGTTGCTAATTTCGAGTTTTAAATTACATTATGTGGATAATATTTCTATTGGATAGCACATGAAATTACTGTGTCTGTGCTTTGTAGATATTTGTTAAAAGACAATGTGCTGGTAATCCTGTGGTCTTAAAAAGACGTGTTATATTTGTTTATACATACGTGTATACAAACATACATGTATACAAGTCTGCATACACGTGTGTATTATTGTGGACATGTGTGTATGTGTGTGTATGACTGTAGTAGCCAGCCTCCCAGATCATGTGTCCTGGTTTTCAGACCCTTGTTTAGACTTCTCCTGCATTATACCAGGGCTGGTCTGTGTGACCAGCAGAAGTCATGGTATGTCACTTCCTGAGAGCAGGTTATAAAAGATAAGAGGCCAGGCACAGTGGCTTATGCCTATAGTCCCAGCACTTTGAGAGGCCAAGGTGGGAGGATTGCCTAAGGCTGGGAGTTTGAGACCAGCCTGGGCAACATAGCGAGATCTCATCTCTAAAAAAAAAAATAAAAAAAAATAAAAAAATAAAAAAAAATTAACTGAGTATAGTGGTGTGCAAGCTACTTGGGAGGATAAGGAGGGTCACTTGAGCCCAGGAGTTTCCGGCTGCAGTGAGCTATGATGGTGCCACTGCACTCTGTCCTGAGTGAGATCCTGCCTCTGGATAAAAAAAAGAAAAAAAAAAAAATCAGTGCTTCTGTCTTGGGCACTGTATCTTTCTTGGGCCACTTGCTCTAGGGGAAGCTGGCTACCATGTTATGTGGACACATGGTGAAGAACTGAGGTTTCCAGCAGCCAGCAAGGAACGGAGGCTTCCCAGCAATGATGGGATTGAGCTGGAAGCAGATCCTCCCCAAGGTGGGCCTTCAGGTGACTGCCCCAGCTGACAATTGGACAGCAACTTTGTGATTCTGAGCCACAACCACCTAGCTAAGCTGCTCCTGAGTTCCTGACCCACAGAAACTCTGAAATAATAAGTGATGTTGTTTTAAGCTGCTCAGTTTGGGGTTGTGTGTTACATGACAATAGATAACTAATATGTAATCTGAATGCAAAACAGGTTCATTATACTATATAATAGCAAACAACAAAACCAAACCAAAAATTAATTAAATGTCCTCAAGTGGGAAACTGGTTAAGTAAATGATGGCATATTTGTTCAGTGGGATATTAGGCAATTGTTAAAAATGTTGGGTTAGCTGAATCCTCAGGAATAAAAGTAGCCAGTGGAAACCCATGAGGGTGTGAGAACCACTCAGGGGAGTCACATCAAGCACTGCTGATCAGGGACCACATTTATAAAAACATGACATCAACATATTACCCTCCCAATGTTTTATTTTTATTTCCTCTTTCTGTTTTCTCTCTCCTTTACCTGTTCTGGAGAATCCCATCAGAGTACCTGTGGCCTTTTGCTGTCTAGCCTTCTTTATCAGATTGTGCTCCTTGAAGACAGGGACTTCTTACCTAGCACTGGGCTGGAGCAAAGAGTGAATACCATTGAAGTTTGAATAATAACATATGCATTTTCCATGGTTTTAAAACTGTTTTTCTATTATTTATTTTTAAAATTATTTTTGTATATTAATTAAAAGTTGTTATATATTTACAGGGTACAAGTACAGATCTTTGTTTTTTGTTTTTGTTTTTTTTTTTTTTTGAGACAGAGTCTGACTGTCGCCCAGGCTGGAGTGCAGTGGTGCAATCTCAGCTCACTGCAACCTCCGCCTCCTGGGTTCAAGTGATTCACCCACCTCAGCCTCTTGAGTAGCTGAGATTGCAGGTGCATGCCACCACGCCTGGCTAATTTTTGTATTTTTAGTAGAGATGGGGTTTCACCATGTTGCCCAAGTTAGTCTTGAACTCCTCACCTCAGGTGATCTGCCCACTTCAGCCTCCCTAAATTCTGGGATTACAGGCATGAGGCAGTGCACCTGGTCATGAGTACAGATTTTTTACATGCATACATTGCATAGTGATAAAGTCTGGGCAGGTTTTTTTTTTTTTTTTTTTTTTTTTTTTTTTTAAGCAAAATGCAAAATTACAGGTAGAGTGAAACCACAACTATGGTTGCAAATGCTATATAAAGCGGGTGGAAAACAAATAAAATAACTTCTAGATTCAAAAAGCATTACTTTGTAAAGATGTAATTCCAATTATTTTAGTTATTTTCTACTTTACCAGGACACTCCAGACCCTCTCTGTAGTTTTGAGTTACTCCATTCAGCTTGGTCTCAGCTGTTAAAAGTCTAATGCTAAATTAGTGGTGGGGGTGGGAGCTAAAATGACTTCAAATTTCCTCAGCCTATTGTTGTTCAAGGCTATAACCAAGTCTTTTTTTTTTTTTTTCCTCACTTTCCTTTTGTCTGGTCTCCACTTCTTGACTTTTTCTTACCATGTTTTGAAGCTGCTTTTTACTTGAGTCCTTTGAGAGCCGCCTTCCCTCCCAGCTGATTGTAATTTCTTACTAAAGCCCTGTTAACTCCAGATCAATGACTTGTTTGACTCACTTGACTTTTTAAAGGAGCCAGAATTATTTCGCCTTTAAAGCAAATGTATGTAGTTATGTTAACCCTTAAGCGCTCAAACACTCAACCCATGTGTTAGGGTTAAACTAATTGCTCCAACGACTGGGTGGAGGGAAGCGAGATGGAAATGGTGAGAGTAGGAAAAATGACATTTGTTTGTGTGTGAAAATAAAAATCACTCGAGACTTTTACATAGTAATATGCAAATTCTCCCTTTATGCTTTTCTCACTTCCACCTGCAATTGGAGATGTCAATCTCTCAGCTGAGAATAATAGCTCTAGTGAGTCACTGTTGCCTATGGAGGGATGTTGTCTCGCAGATGTGTCGGTGTAGAACAAAGCTTTTTGTGGTAGTGGCCTCCATGATACCTGCCTCCTCTTATTCACATCCTTGTGTAGTCCCCTCCCCCATTGCACCAATGCACTATAGTAGAGGCAATGCTATGCCACGTCCAGGCTTAGATTATAAAAGACATTTCAGTCTTCTCTTTTGAATCACTCACTTTGGGGGAAGCCTCATCAAGAGCAGCCTATGTAGAGGCCCATAGGGTGCGGAACTGAAGATTCCCTTTAACCCTCCCACGAGTGTGCCTGGACACACATCCTCAATTGACTGCGGCCCCAGTTGACTTCTTGATTGTAGCCTAGTGATAGGTCTTGAGCCTGAACCCGGCAGCTAAGCCACTCCTAGATTCTTGACCTACAGAAACTATGAGATAATAAATGTTTGCTGTTTTAAGCTGCTAAATTTGGTGTGATGTTACATAGCAGTAGATAACTAAACCAGTTGTAAACAGCTGGGTTAGACCAAAACCTAAAGAGATTTTTCTTTTTTTTTTGAGACAGGGTCTTGCTCTGTTGCGTAGGCTGAGTACAGTGGCATGATCACACATCACTGCAGCCTCGACCTCCTGGGCTCAAGCAATCCTCCCACTTCAGCCTCCTGAGTAGCTGAGACTACAGGCGTATGCCACCATGTCCAGCTAATTTTTGATTTTTTTTTTTTGAGACAGGGTCTCTATATGTTTCCCATGCTGGTCTTGAACCTCTGGATGCAAGCAGTCCTCCCACCTTGGCCTCCCAAAGTGCTGGGACTATAGGAGTGAGGCACTGTGCCTGGCCAACAGCTTTCTTTTACTTTGGAAGTGCTATTGCCAGAATCATACTGGAGTTACCAGTAAGTAACCAGCTGTGGTAACTGCAGCAACATATTTGTTATTATAATTTCACCCAATCATGAAAAATTTGGTTGAATGGGATGAGGAATTATTATTAACATAACATTAATATCATATAAGTGGCAGCCAATTTTAAATGTAGGGTTTTGTTTTGTTTTGTTTTGTTTTGAGACAGGGTCTTGCTCTTTTGCCCAGGCTGAAGTGAAGTGATATGATCTTGGCTCACAGAAACTTCTGCCTCCTGGATTCAAGCCTCCCAAATAGCTGGAACTACAGGTGCTTTCCACCACGCCTGGCTAATTTTTGTATTTTTTGTAGAGATGGGTTTTTGCTGTTGCCCAACCTGGTTTTGAACTCCTGGCTTCAAGCAATCTGCCTGCCTCAGGTTCCCAAAGTGATAGGATCCCAAAGTGGCGTGAGTCACTGTACCCAGGCAAAATGTAGGTTTTTTTTTTTTAACCTGCTTTATTTCAAAAAGCTTTTGAAGTGATATAGCTGTATATTTTTATGGCAAAACCCAGCCCATCTTCAAACTGATAAATAGGGCCACCTAACTGCAAATAAATGATTAATTTATAACTTTCTTGTATTTTTTAATGAAACAAAATATAACTTTTGTAGGGCTTAGAAACAGTTAAAAGCAGTGTTTGAAAAAAATTAAAAAGCAATAAAGTTTAAAGAGATTAGAGTTCCAGAGGAGTTTTTTAATTAGTGTGCTGGATACTTATTTTTTTCTTTTTTCTTTTTGGAGAACCTCTTCATTTTGAATTCTTTTTATGAGTCCTCATGATCACTTGTTTGCTCAAATTCTGTCTCACATCTCCATTATGAGCTGAAAAATTATTCGAGTATCATGTTTAGAGTAATCCTTTCTTATGAGTCAACTTTTAGGTTTTTATTAATTTCTCAGAATTCTCTGAATTTTCATATGTAACCACAATAGTGGTTTTTCCTCTGTGACCCCAAACATGACTTCAAAAATTAGAAGTAGAAAGAACATCACCTTTCCATGCCCAGAAAGCCCTGCACAGGCTGTTTTAGAGGGTGTAAGATTTAAGCCTGTGGTTGTAAAATGGGGTGGTTCAGGCTGCAGCAGGCCCACAGAGGGATGTGTTTTATGTGGCCAGCACTATGTTGTCTCACACAGTGTTCTAAAAACAAAACAAAACAAAAAGGCCTGACAACAGTAGGCCTATATCTATATTCCTACATGGCAACATTGGGCTGAAACTCAGAAACTGCTGCCCCTTGTAGATGGTACCTAGACTTTTGCACTTCACTACTGCTCTGCCGCTCCCTGACCTTATTTTTATTTTTATTTTTAAGCATCCTCTGGCTTCATTTATTTATTATAGTTACTTTCCCAGGCCCTGTGGGCATTTGCATTGACCACTTCTGATCTAAACAGACAACTAGCCATGACATAATTGAGAGAGGTTGAAGGCACTGGGGCACTGTTAAAGCAAGATTACTTTTGTCTGATTTACCTAGTAACAACCATACTTATGCTATGCTAAGGGACATTCCTGTCTGCTCTCTTCCCTTCCAGTCAACATGGAGTCATTTCTAATGTTCCACTCACGCAGCTTTAGATTGTACTAATCTTATGAATGTTGTTGATCTTAAAAGTCCTCCTTTTAATTTACGTTCTCTTTTTGTTTTAAACTTAAACCTAAAGTCATACTGAGGTTTTTGATTATTCTAAGTTGAAGATTTTGATCCACTTAAATTGTAACACTTCTCATGCCTGTTACTGACAGATCACTGCAAGCTTAGCTCTTAAGAAAACAAACAAACCAAAAACCCAGATTCCAAGAACAGCACAGAATGAAATTCTTAAGAAAATGCAACTGTGTGAGAAGCAAAGTCTTGTCACCCCAAGTTTTTATATGTTATTACTGATCAAAAAATTGTATGCACATAACCCTCATAAATGTTATTGGAAATAATTATGGAAAAACAGAGAGAGGCAGAGAAGTGTGAAAAGATGACACTTCCCTCTCCCTTGTCACAGTACCACAGAGGAGGCTGCCTCAGTTTCTTCACTCAAAATGAGCTATTCCTCAGCCAAATAAAACTAGTTATTCCTTTATTAAAAACAACTGATCATCAAGTTTGGCGACTGTACATTTTTGTCTACATATATGCAATAAACAACTTTAATTATTATTTGTGAATAATGAAGGTGCTATTGGATAGTTTCCTCTGACAGTTTGCAGTAAAAAAAAAAAAAAAAAAAAAAGGTTTAGTTCAACCATTGTGGAAAACAGTGTGGTGATTCCTCAAGGATCTAGAACTAGAAATACCATTTGACCTAGCCATCCCATTACTGGGGATATATCCAAAGGATTATAAGGCATGCTGCTATAAAAACATATGCACACGTATGTTTATTGCGACACTATTCACAGTAGCAAAGACTTGGAATCAACCCAAATTCCATCAGTGACAGACTGGATTAAGAAAATGTGGCACATATATACCGTGGACTACTATGCAGCCATAAAAAAGGATGAGTTCATGTCCTTTGTAGGGACATGGATACAGCTGGAAACCATCATTCTCAGCAAACTATCGCAAGAACAGAAAACCAAATACCACATGTTCTCACTCATAGGTGGGAATTGAACAATGAGAACACTTGGACACAGGAAGGGGAACATCACACACTGGGTCCTATTGTGGGGAGGGGGGAGGGGGGAGGGATAGCATTAGGAGATACACCTAATGTAAATAACCAGTTAATGGGTGCAGCACACCAACATGGCACGTGTATACATATGTAACAAACCTGCACGTTGTGCACATGTACCCTAGAACGTAATGTATAAAAAATAAAAAAGGTTAAAAGTAAATAACCCCTAATGTTTAAAAAATGTAATATTTTAACTTTAATAAGGGTATGAATTAAGGCAGCAGGGTAAGGGTGAAAAAGTAAATGAATATTATTTCTAGTATATACTATAAATTTTTTCAAGAAGAAGAATTATACACTCTTTTCATATAATTTATTTAAAAAAATAGTGATAGAGGCAGGATGAACTAGCCTGTTGGATGTGTAATATGTATGATGTGTGTTATTTAGGTGTGCCTTATTAAAGAGGACATACATTCTACCATCTTTTAAAATAAGAAACTTTCAACTATATTAAAAAATAAGCTAAACATTTTATATTTGTTTTTTCTTTGTAATAATAATGCTAGTATAGTTAGGCCCAGCAGTAGCTATATGTATGGGTGAGAAACATGCTTATATTTATTTTTTAAAAAATCACATTGAAGAAAATTTGGCAAACAGAGAAAAAATATACCACCCATAGTACTATCAACCCAGTATAAATGCTGTTAGCATGTTGGTATAACATGTAGCCTTTTCTCTTTGCATTTTTAGACATAGTTATAACCACTTTTTAATCTTGTTATGTAACGGTATAGGATATGTCACATGTTATTGTATAATGGAAGATATATTATAAAATTTTTTTGAAGATTTACTTAAAATTTGAAATGAGGCAATGATATTTTCAGGGACTGAAGATAAATTTCTTGGCTCACTGCTTTTTTTGGTCGACGTTTTATGAGCATCTAAGTCAGTACATATCAATCTTTGATTTCATAAGTGTGACAATTGAACATCTAAAAACTTATTTCCATGTTTGAGTTTAAAATGAACTTCATGAGGTTTCTCCCATGGGAAGTGATTTTTAGGTGTGTGAAGTTTTGTATGTGTTTTGGTTGCTGCTGGTTTTTTTCGAGTAGAAAATACAGAAAAAACTGGGCACAGTGGCTCACGCCTGTAATCCCAGCACTTTAGGAGACCGAGGCGGGTGGATCACAAGGTCAGGAGTTCAAGCCCAGCCTGGCCAAGATGGCAAAACCCTGTCTCCAGTAAAAATACAAAAAATTAGCTGGACATGGTGGCAGGTGCCTGTAATCCCAGCTACTGGAGAGGCTGAGGCAGAGAATTGCTTGAACCCAGGAAGTGGAGGGTGCAGTGAGCCAAGATCACACCACTGCATTCCAGCCTGGGCAACAGAGCAAGACTGCGGTGAAAGAAAGAAAGAAAGAGAGAGAGAGAGAGAGGGAGGGAGGAAGGAAGGAAAGGGAGAAAGGGAGGAAGGGAGGGAAGGGAAGGGAGGGAAGGAGGGAGAGAGGGAAGGAAGGAAGGAAGGAAGGAAGGAAGGAAGGAAGGAAATACAGAAAAAAAGAAAAGAGGAGAAGGAAGAAAGGTTGGAAGCACTTCCTGAAATGATACTTTTGTATACATTTTCCCTGAACACTCCACAGACCTGATTCCTGGCTGTGTTCTATACTTGTAGTGGCCTGTTCATGTATTCACTCTGAGCAGGGTTTTCTAGAACAGAACAATGTTTTTATTCCCCTTCCGCAAGATCTAGCCAAGTGTGCAGCACATAGTAAGCACTTAATGAGCACTCAGTGAGTGAAAGAGGAGAGAAAACCATGTACAGACACCAAGCATAAGAGAGGAAGGAATTATATCAGGATGTTTTTAGCTGTAAGTTGTAGAATGTAAACTACAAGTGGCTTAAGCAATAAGGACATTTTTAAAATTCACATGACACTAAGTTTAGAGTAAGGGCAGTTCCAAAGATGGTTTTGGGGCTGAACAGTGTCATGGAGTACCTGGATGCTTTTCATTTTTGTAGTCAGCCATCCTCAGCATATTGGTGATTTCTTCCATTATAGTTGCAAGATGGATGTAGGAGTTCCACATGTTATTTGCAGACATGACCATATCCAACAAAGAAGAGAGGGTATTTTCTTCTGTGTATCTCAGTTTTTACAGAGCTTTCACAGTTGCTTCCAGCTGACTTCTGCTTAGGACTAGGATTTGCTCACAAGCCTGTGCCCTAGCTGACGATGGCTATTGGGTAGACGCCAACAGTGGCTGGCATAGAAACACCAGAGGAAACAATAATGGGAAAAAGAGTAGTGACAGAGGCAGAGTGAAATAGCTCTGTTGAATGTGTAATATGTAGAGTCTACATTATTTAGGCCTATTGTATTCTTACTTGTATATACATTCACTGTCTGATACTTAATATTAACATATGTTTGAAGCTAGGAGAACAATACTTCTAAGTAAAAAGTGTGCTACTCAAGAGCAATAGAACCATATACATTTGGGGATGTAAACTATATGAAATTGCAAGTACAAAATTGCTAGGCCCACTTTAGGTCCTTGGAAACTTCATTACCTTCATGGCAAATCTTTTTCCACTGCCATCCTCAGCCATCCCCACATTTAACATTGCTACTCCGGAGAGAATAGAAAACTTGGGTAACAAGTTAGAAGAACAGAATTTGCTTTTTTATTAACATGTTATTCTAAGGAAGGAAGATATTGCACTCAAGAATTACTCAAGGAGCAAGTCAAATGAATGGGAATTATAAAGGTAGATAATAGATGTTTTTAAAAAGCATGTTGAGTTTTTAATAGTACTTTTAAACAGTTGTAGTTTGCTACATATTCTGTAGTCCTAGAAACTGCATATAAAAGTGAAAATACATCAAAACAAAATATTCAGCCCATTATATATATATTCCAGGTGTTCTTAAATAGGAACATATAAATTATTACTACATGACACCTGTATAATTTGGATTGAGTTGAATTCTTAAGCAGAATGTTAATTATCAGAAAATGAGTATTTTATTTAGAAATTATATGTAATATAACATTTTATATTTTTTCCCCATTTCCTTTGGATGGGTGTGGGGGTGTGGTGTGGGAAGAGAAATAGTGATCACCTATGTCACCTGCTGTCTTCATGGTCTTCAGTCTATTGCAGTAGCATCCCAGAGGCTGTTTCTGAGGAACCTGTTATATTGCTAGATTGATACTGCAGTCTGTTGGCTATTGTCTTCTTTTTTAAAAACAAAGCAAAACAAAACATATTCCTCTCATCTACCTCTCGTTCTTGAGATTACTTAAGAACTTCCCATAGTATACTAGCTTTTACACCAAATTTTAAAAATCAATACCTTTGCCAATGAATGTAGTGTTAATTTGCAGAAGTGTGTCATTGGTGCCGAGTTGAATGAGCCTGTCACTTAATAGCCTTCCATTAATACTTGTTTAATGAAGGAATGAAGGAACTGTTTATACAATATTGGGACTTCTAAGATAATTATGATAATTTAAGGGAAGCAAATACTGGACACTAACCTGTATTTGCTAACATTTTCTTTTAGAAGATGTGATATTACCAATACTTTGAAAAATCAAACACTGTATTATCTTCAAATTAAATACTTTAAATGATACGCTAAATAGAGCTCTTAGCTTGACAGTTAAGACATTTATATATAACTAAAGCACTACACATCTGGGAAAATAAGAACATATTTTTAAAGGAAGAGATTCCAGAAATGGGTGTCTGTGATTCAGTAAGAGGGGCCGTGAATACAATGTGAGTAGTATCTGTAACTGCATGTGGTGCTTTATGCTTCTCAAAAGGCAGGTTTTCCATGATATTATATGGGTCTGCTTGCCTGTCTCCCATTATCTGTAATTTAAAATGTGCTATTTTTGTAAGCTATTATTCTTGGACATACAAGTAAATCAACATGTATATTCAAAAGATGTGTACTTGATTTCTGACAAGAGTAAGATAAATTTATTCTTGTATCTAAACATTAACATTTATATACAAAAGTTTATTGATTAGTAGTAGGTCTCATTTTTGAAAGTATTTTTACATGTACAATGAAAAGGCAGCTTTCTATTTTGTATGAAAGTTTTTAAAAATCTTTTAAAAGTACTACAAGATAAAAGGAATCTAAAAATTGACATTATTGGCACAAGATTCGTGTTAATGTTTACTCATGTAAATAGCACAAAATATTGCCTAATTAGTGTGGTTGGTAAATTTTTGGTGCTTAAATTTTCTCTGTTCTTGTAAACCATGCATAAAATGCTTGTCTATTGAGAAGTGCAGAATTGTCAGAGCTTAAACAGCTGACATCTGCTTACTCTCTTAAAAAAAAAAAAAAAAAGAATAACAAGCCATTTCAGCCTAATCTACCTCAAATGTGTTCATGTAAATGGAGGTCCATCTATTGACCTGTATTCTTTTCAGCTCAGGATTGGTCCGCATGGTTTATGAAACCAGGAAGCCTGATTTGAAATGCAGATGTCGAGAGAGTGAAGTACACCCTCCTCTTTTTTCTTTGCTGTATCTGTCAGGGTGAAAAATGGCTTGCACAAGGGTCAGTCACCCATACTCACTTAATTACTTTTCTTGGACCCACAGAACTGTCACAAGCTGTGGTGGATGCGGGAGCTGTTCCTCTTTTAGTATTCTGTATCCAGGAACCAGAAATTGCTTTGAAAAGGATTGCTGCTTCAGCCCTCAGTGATATTGCAAAGCATTCTCCAGAGTTAGCACAGACAGTAGTGGATGCAGGAGCTGTTGCTTACTTAGCCCAGATGCTCCTGAACCCTGATGCTAAATTGAAGGTATTTCAAAATAAGGTTGAAAAACACATCAGCCTTTTTATAATGTAAGAAAATGGAAATGTGTACACGTGAATATTTTGCATCTAAAAATAATTAGTAAATTATCATTGAAAACAGATATGAATATATTATGTATTTGGTCTCTTAATATGTGAAAATAATACTGTAAAGATTAGATAACAAAAATGTGATTGGGGAAACTATGTACAAGATCAGAAGTAACAACAGTGTTAACATTAATAATTAAAATACAGAATCACATAATGATTAAATCTTTGGTTTTGAAAAGACCTAAAGATTTTTTAACCCTCCACCATAATATTGTTTCTTATGGAAATTGCCATATTTATCTTAGCCTTTTTTATAGCTTTCTAAAATCTGATTTTTAGTTAACAGTCACCAATTATACTTTTATATTCTAATAGTTACATCCTATAATGTTTTAAAATTGTTAATGTTAACTAAGCAATGGAACATTCTTTGAAATGGTATCAGCATCATGTCAAAGATATTGTTCTGCTTGATGATTTTTGTACTAAATGATCACATTTCTCATAAATTAGCAATTTCAGTATTGCATAATTAAGAAATGGTATTCATCCAGAGGTCATGTTATTTAATCATCTGTAATAGAGTTTCAAAATATTGAGAACTAATTTGGAAATTAGGAATTTTTAAAACTTGGATATAAGACTAGAATGTGAATGTCTCAAGACTAAGAAATCTTAGGTTGTTTAGGCATGTACATTTTTTTTCCTTTTATAAAAGAATTTGAATATATATAAAACTGTTTAAATCTGAACTCTGTAGTGGATGCTATATAGTGTTTTGTTTTTTTGCTTCACAGCATCAGATCCTTTCAGCTCTCAGTCAGGTTTCGAAACATTCCGTGGATCTGGCAGAAATGGTTGTTGAAGCAGAGATTTTTCCAGTTGTACTTACCTGTCTGAAGGACAAGGATGAATACGTGAAGAAAAATGCTTCTACTTTAATTAGAGAGATTGCAAAACATACACCCGAGGTGAAAAGAAACTTCAAGACACAATAATATGTAATAGTTTTAGTTTTTAAATAAAACATCAATTTGTTTATAGGGCCTAGGGGGGGTGGCACATGATCTAGATGGGTCGGGATTTCTCGTCTTCTGCACTGCTGATGTTTTGGACTGGGTAGTTCCTTGTTGTGGGGGGCTGGTCCTGCACATTGTAGGACGGATGTTTAGCAGGATCCCTGGCCTCTGCCCACTAGATGCCAAAAGTACCCTTCCCCCACAAGTGGTGACAATAAAAAATGTCTCCATACTTTGCCATATGTTCCTCAGGGAGCAAAATTGCCACCAGTTGAGAACACTGGGTTATATTAGCTGAGTTTGAGCTTGAAATCTGTTTTTAGTCATTTCAAACTTTCCATTTCTAGATTGTGAGGACTATGGAACTTTGCCATCCTTACCATTTTATGTCAGCTGGGAGTAGTGAGAACACTATTATAGCTGCAGGTTGGGAGAAATCACAAAGGTCCCCTGGCCTACTGTTACCACTCCAGTAGCTGCTCTTATGTGGTGATTTTCTGCTCTGAGTTCTAGATGGGAAAGAAAGAGAGAAAGCAAGCCTGTATTGGTTGTGAAGTATCTTTTTTCTGTGTATATTTTGACTAACCAATTTTTATTTCATTAAACTTTAAGTCCTCATTATTTCATCTAAAATCTTTATTTGATTGAGATTTTTCAAAATTAAAATGCACTCAGCTAGTAATCATTACTAGCAAGAGGGAAATAATTAGGTTAGAATATTTCAAGTCTGACATTGTCTTTCAGCATTCAGTGATTAATCTGCTTCATACTCACCCATTGTGATTGGGGGTTTCAGTAGTTAGTTATGAACTAGCCCTAGGCTTAAAGTCTAGGTGAGGAATTTTGACATCCATTATAATTGGGATAAAAGTTGTGCCACTGATGCATGAAAAATTGAACCACAGAATAAAGCTCCTCACAGTGAGTGTACGTGTGCATTTGAACTAGCAGGATTAGTGTACTTGTATATTTCTTTAATAAATATAATAATTTCACTAAAGGATAATTCAATGTCACCAGTTGTTTTTAGGTTCTAAATAGAGCGTGGCAATATTGAACTGTATTTAAAGACCACTGTAGGGTCCTGGTGATCAAACTCTTGTTCCTATCTCTTAGCTTTCACAGCTGGTAGTTAACACAGGAGGGGTTGCTGCCGTGATTGACTGCATTGGGTCCTGCAAAGGGAACACGCGGTTGCCTGGCATCATGATGCTTGGTTACGTAGCAGCTCATTCTGAGAACCTAGCAATGGCGGTCATCATTTCTAAGGTTTGTTCTTGCTTCATTTTTCTCTAGTTGCAGTAAGAAATTCTAAGAGAGAACCACAGATTAATGTTCTCCCACAGAATACAAGATATAACTGACTGGAGCAAAAAAAATTACCTGAAAAAAATTTTGATTGTTTCAATGCTTATTAGCAAGTTTTATTAGCAAGGTTATGGGAAGTTTAAAGTTTTACTCAGTGTTTCTGAGTAAACAGAATATCAACTTTTTTGAGCATTAATATTTAAATATTATCTATATTTAAATATTATTTGTGTCTTGAAGGATTAATTGTACATATCTACAAACATGTAAATCTTACCTTGGTTAGAAACACCTATTTGTAAATGCCATGCCCAATAGTCATTTTCAGTATTCTGGGAGGTCTATATACCCCTCCATTTCCTGCCACCTGAGTGAGAGATGACAATGGCTTGGACATCCCTTTTTATCCACTTTCTCTTCTTCAGCTTTTATGAACTATTTCTCTTCTTAGATTTAGGCAATTCAGAGCACGTGTCAGATAGCAGTGTTTTTGTTTCCTTGCTCTAGGGATTTTGCTTTATCTCAATTCACAACTTTGTAAGAACCCCTCATCTAGTGCAGCCCTGGCACATAGTAGGTGCTTATGAGATGTGTGCTAATGAATAAATATTGATCTCTGGACAAATGCTTCAAAGCCTGTGTGCTTACAGTGTGTGTGGTGATCCTCTGGGGTGTGGGTTTCTTATCAGCATAGAAAACCTGCTGCTGTATGTTAAACAGAAATGTGGATTTTTTTTTTTTTATCCCTTACTAATCCTCAGAATAAAAAGGAGCCTCAGATCTTTATTTTCTACCTATTTCATGATAATTCTTTGTTTTACTCCCTTTTATCCTGCTCTTTTCCTTTTGTTCTTCTATTACCACAGACTGTGATAGTGACTAGAGCAATGGTGGTGCTTTCTGAAGGGTCACGGTAAGGATGTTACCAGGATTTTGATCCTTGGTTCTTTTGTGGATAGTCATGAAGCTTATGCATGGGAAGAATGATGAAAGAAGAAGCAATTGCCATTGCTTCCCATTTGTCTTCCCGAAACTAACCAGGAAGCTCTTCCCTTCTTTGGTTTAAGGTTAATGCTGGCCTTTCCCACCTGGTTTGTTTTTCAGATAGAGATCAAGGTGTTGCTTGCTGAAACTCCAGCAGTTTCAGGCAAGCCACATAGTATGGTAGCACTCTCTCCTTTTCCTATGTGATACTATAAAGACTAGCAATAATATCTTACGTTTAAATAGTAATTTTAAAGCAAATTTTCATTCCTTATCTTATTTGTTATTCATTACAACTGAGGCCAAAAAGTCAGAGCTTTGGGGATGGAGTAGAGGCACTGTCTCCTTTTCCTCCTGCTGCTTCAGTCTTGTTACATCCTGGACATGTGGACTTTCTGGAAAGTTGCTTCATTCTGGAGACAGGTCTGACCTTTAATATTGGCAGACATACATTTTTAGGTGTAGGAAAGAAGCCAGTGAAAAAATATAGCTGATCTCTTCAGGAAATTGGTCTTAATAACCAAATTAAAAAGCGAAGAATAAAAGTATATATGATGATTCTGGCCTTTGCTATGGTAGTACAACCATGTGATCTTTTTTCGTGGTACTAAATTTAAGGTGATTACCATAATCTCAAATTAGCCAGCAAATCACACCTATACAGAATTTGGAATTAGAATTTGATTTTTTAAAATTGTTCCTTGGGTATACAAAATGTAATGTATTTGAGGCTCTTTAGTTAATTCTGTTTTTATTATTTAGATACAATTGAAGCCTAAGATGCAAAATGTAAGCATGTGCTGTGTAACAAAAGTAATCATTGTTGTTTTGACATTCAATCATGTTAAAGTGGAAAGAACTATAATTTAAAATTGACCATAATTGATGAAAAATTATTTATGTACTGTTTCAGGAAAGGTGTTAGTGAATATATTCCATTGACAAGGTACTTAGATAGGAATCTTACTGATTTATTTTATTCTCAGGCTTATTATATCAGGTTTATTATATTTGGTGAAAAGAATTTCTTTGAAGATTCTAAATTAAATTTTTAACAAAGGAAAATAAAGATTTTAAAATTCTAAACATTTTTAGTTTGCCACAGTAAAATCTGGCTTTGCGTATTTCCTAGTCTGTGATATCTGTTGTTTGGTTAAATACCTCTCTATTTGGGGGATAAAAGCTAGTAGAGAAATTCTTGGTTTAGTTGAATCGTTACAGATAATTAAGGTAATTTAGTTCTAGTCATTTTATTGACTTAAGAAATGACAGCCCCTGTGATGTGCTCATTTATTGAACCGTTTAAGAAAAAAAGGATCAAGGCCAAAATGATTTCTTCTCATGTTTGAGAGACATGGAAGACTCTTTAATCCTGCTCTAGATTCATAACACTTGCTCTTTTGATCCACGCTGCAGGGTGTACCCCAGTTGTCAGTCTGCTTGTCAGAAGAACCAGAAGATCATATTAAGGCTGCAGCTGCTTGGGCCTTAGGACAGATTGGAAGACACACTCCTGAACACGCACGGGCTGTTGCAGTCACAAATACTTTGCCAGTTCTGCTTTCTTTGTACATGTCAACAGAAAGTTCTGAGGATCTCCAAGTAAAAGTAAGTGCTTAATTCTGTTTTATGAAGATTTTGGCTCATTTGAAAAGTATGTCATTTAAAATCTCTTTGTTTTCATCATGGACAATATTGTTTTATGAGTCAAGAAATACAAATTTATCAGAATCGACTTCACTCTTCTTTGAAAATGAGTTACCCTGTCTCTAAAAATCAGTGATATATTTTAGAGAAAGTTCTCTATGGGTGCAAAGTTGTTTGTAAAATGAATGGTTATTGCGTTCTACATTCCTTTTGACTTATGAAGTAGAAATTGAAGAATAATAGAATTTTTTAGTTTGAATTTGCAAGAGAGACTTCTAGTTCATTTTACTTTTAAAAGTAGAATCCAAAAGAATTTAAGGTACCTTTCAAATGTATCATATAACTAGTCAGCAGGTATCTTTGAACCCGTAATTTGCCTCTTTAATCCCAAGGCCACCTGACCTTTTAAGTATATGTCTTGTATTTGTTTCTTTAAAAAATTTTCTGTAAGACTTACTAAATTAAATATTTTTAAATCATGCATTTTAAAAGGCAGATTTTCTGAAATATTACTAACTACTAAAATGATTCACAAAACACGAATATGAAGAAGGATGGATTGTTTAATGATTTTAGAATTAAAAAAAAGAAATAAAATGTTTTCCAGCATAGTTCCTATTGGGAAAATATGTACGTTTTTGAAAGCAGCTTGTAAAATTGACTTGGATTGAGGGACGTTCACTGAAAAGACAATAATTTAACAGTAAATTAAATTACATTTACATTTTAATTAAAACAGTAAACTAACAAATAGGAAAAGAATTTGGTGAAACTTTAGATGGCGGGGCCGGGCGCGGTGGCTCAAGCCTGTAATCCCAGCACTTTGGGAGGCCGAGACGGGCGGGATCACGAGGTCAGGAGATCGAGACCATCCTGGCTAACACGGTGAAACCTCGTTTCTACTAAAAATACAAAAACTAGCCGGGCGAGGTGGCGGGCGCCTGTAGTCCCAGCTACTCGGGAGGCTGAGGCAGGAGAATGGCGTAAATCCGGGAGGCGGAGCTTGCAGTGAGCTGAGATCCGGCCACTGCATTCCAGCCCGGGCGACAGAGCGAGACTCTGCCTCAAAAAAAAGAGAAACTTTAGATGGCATAATGAGATGGGAAGTTTACTTGAACTATACACTTAAGGGACTCTGAAAATTATGTATAGCAAATTATCTATTGGACTTGTAAATTTTATAAAAGCAAATTTATGTATATTTGGTCATATTTGCATATTATTTCTCTACTAATTCCTTGAGGGAAATTGGTTTCTAAGATTTAACATTTTTTTCTCAGTTTTTATAAGGCTTTCTAGACCAACAATAATTTAATAGATTTAGAACTTCCTTCCTATGTCTCTCACATGTGTATTCTTTGGCAATGCTTGGTAAAGAGAGAAAGATTGACAATATAAAGTCTTTTCTAGTTTAGCAGATCTCTTTAACTTTCTGGTGAGAAACCAAAACTCTATTCCCAGCTTTGAGTTCTCCAAGCACAGCTGATATACATGTATATGTGTATATAATGTTAGCCTACATATATAGTCCTCTTTTGGCTTCGTATTTCTTTAACCCATTGTCATTATTGTTTTTCTCCTCTTCCTCTCCTTCTCCTCTTCCGTCCTCTCCTGCCACTCTCCTGTGTTTCCTCTTAAGTTTTGGAAATAAAGTAAAGGGATATATGAGCTAGAGCATTAATCATTAATAGTGGACTCAATAGTAATTTCAGCTTGAGAAGCCCTTGCAAATAGTCCCTTAGGTGAGAGTATGTACTTTTTATATACTACTACCTTATATAACTTGCTTTTTAATAAATTATTATGATACTATGTTGTATGCATATCACTGGAGAAAAATAAATTTGAAAACTTCACTTTTTGAAGTAAGGTAAATATCATTTTGTTTAACAAGTGGTATTTTTAGGTTAACTAATAGAAATTAACTTCCTTCTGCCTATATTTAGTACAGTATTACTTTCAGGAAATACACTTAATAGTAAGTTAAAAAGTTACCAATCATTATTCCATCAATAATCTTTTAAAGGCTTCAGGCCCATCCAAATATTTTATTATTGTAGAGATTTGATCATTCTTTTTTCTTTCCCCACAGTCTCTTGAATTCTATCAGCTGTTATTTTAAAGGGTGTAGAATAAACATCCATTCAAGCCTGTTCGATTTGACACCATCTCAGTAGGGAAAAGTGTATCCAAGAGTGTCAAGAACTGTCTAATGGTATTTCTCATTTGTTACTCTATGGCAGCTTTCAAATTATAAGCCCACGTTGAAGTTCATTTTGTCCCAAAGGCATGTCAGCTTCTGTAAGCATTCTCTAATTGGTTTCCATGCAGGAGAACCAATAAGCAGTCTTTTGGAATTTCTCTTATGTTTTCTTTGGAGAAATAACTATTCAGACTCTTTGCTCATTTTAAATTGGGTTACTTATCTTTTTGTTATTGAATTGTAAGAGTTCTTTGTATATTCTGGGTACAAGTTCTTATAAAATGTATGATTTCTCACATTCTATAGATTTTCTTACTATTTGCTCCCATGTTATTCCAAATCTCTTAATAAAAATGGAGAAGAATTTTTTTTCTAATAAGCTTATCTACATGTTTTGAAAATTTTGATTCAAATATACCTTTTTTTTTTTTTTGAGACGGAGTCTGGCTCTGTCACCCAGGCTGGAGTGCAGTGGCACCATCTCGGCTCACTGGAAGCTCCGCCTCCCGGGTTTACGCCATTCTCCTGGCTCAGCCTCTGGAGTAGCTGGGACTACAGGCACCGCCACCACGCCCGGCTAATTTTTTGTATTTTTTTAGTAGAGATGGGGTTTCACCATGTTAGCCAGGATGGTCTCGATCTCCTGACCTCGTGATCCGCCCCTCTCGGCCTCCCAAAGTGCTGGGATTACAGGCTTGAGCCACCGCTCCCGGCCTCAAATATATCTTTATTTGTTTGGATTTAGAGGCATCATATTGAAATTTGGCATTGAATCAGCTCTTTCTAGTTATAAAACTATGTTTAAGATAATTATTTAATTATTGTGTTCCTATGGTAATAGTTGTTCCTCCTTCATTTTTTAGCAGCTTTATTGAGCTATAGTTCACATGCCATACCTTTATCCATTTAAAGTGTACCATTTAATGGTTTTGGGTATATTTACAGAATTGTGAAACCATCACCACTATCTAATTTTGGAATATTTTTATTCCCCACAAAAGAAATGCTACACATTAGCTGTGATTCTGTATCCCCTCTGCCTAGCCCCAGGCAACCATTAATTTACTGTCTCTATGAAATTTTCCTCTTTTGGACATGTCATTTAATGGAGTCATACAACATATATAACCTTTTTAGAGATAGGGTTTCTTTCTGTTGCAGACTGGAGTGCAGTGGCATAATCATAACTTATTGCAGCCTTGAACTCCTGGGCCCAAGTAATCCTCCTGCCTTAGGCCCCCGACTAGCTAAGACTACAAGTATGTACTGCCACATCTGGCTAATTAATTTTTTCTTTTTTGGAGAGACAGGGTCTCACTGTGTTGCCCAGGCTGGTCTTAAACTCCTGGCCTCAAGCAGTCCCTCCCTTGGCCTCCCAAAGCACTGGGATAAGAGGTGTGAGCCACCACACCTAGCCATGTGCCTGGCTTCTTTACTACTTAGTTGAAGTTTCACAGTTCTTCCATGTTGTGGCATATATCAGTATTTTGTTCCTTTCCATTGCCAATACAATATTCTATTGTATTAATATGTCACATTTTGTTTATCCATTTACCAACTGATGGATGTTGGATTATTTCTACTCTTGACTATTATGAATAACACTATTATGAACATTATTGTAACAAGTTTTCATGTGGATGTGTGTTTTCATTTCTCTCGGGTATTTACCCAGGGATGAAATTGCTGGGTCAATGGATAACTCTGTTTAACATCTGGAGAAACTGCCCAACTGTTTTCCAATGTACTACCAGCAAGGTAGTACATCTTTGCCAGCTCTTGTTATTAGCTTTATTTTTGATGGTAGCCATCCTAGTGGGTTTGAATTGGTATCTCATTGTGGTTTTGATTTGCATTTGTCGAATGGCTAATGATGTTGAAAATCTTTTCGTATACTTATTGGCTGCTCATACATCTGTTCTTTAGAGAGATGTCTATTCAGAACCTTTGCTCATTTTAAACTGGGTTATTTATCTTTTTATTATTGAGTTATAAGAGTTCTTTGTATATTCTGGATGCAAGATCTTATCAGATGTATGATTTACAAGTATTTTCTCACATACTATGGGTTGTCTTATTTTCTTGATGATATTGTCTGCAGCACAAAAGTTTTAAATTTTAATTAAATTCAATTGATCGATTTTTGTTGTTGTTGCATGTGCTTTTTGTGTTGTATCTAAGAAGGCTTTGTCTAACCAAATGTCATAAAGATTTACTCCTATGTTCCTCTTCATTTTAATAGCTGTTACTCTTTGGTCCGCAATGCTTTCAGAATAAAAATAACTTTCTGAAAAGATTTTTAAAAAATTTTTAAGCAGTTTTTCAAGATAATTGTATTAGCCTGTTATCACACTGCTATAAATAACTACCTGAGACTGTGTAATTGATGAAGAAAAGAAGTTTAATTGACTCACAGTTCTGTATATTGTAGAGGAAGCATGGCTGGGAGGCTTCATGAAACTTACAATCATGGAAGAAGGCAAAGGGGAAATAAGAATGTCTTCACATCACAGAGCAGGAGAGAGGGAGTGAAGGTGGAGGTGCTACACACTTTTAAACAAGCAGATCTCATGAGAACTCTGATATGGTTTGGCTCTGTGTCCCCACCCAAATCTCATTTTGAATTGTACTCCCATAATTCCCATGTGTTGTGTGAGGGACCCGGTGGGAGATAATTTGAATCATGGGGATGTTTTCCTCCATACTGTTCTTGTGGTAGGGATTAAATCTCATGATATCTGAGGGTTTTATCAGGGGTTTCCACCGTTGCATCTTTCTCATTTTCTCTTGCCGCTGCCATGTAAGAAATGCCTTTTGTCTCCTGCCATGAGACAGGAGGCCTCCCCAGCCATGTGGAACTGTAACTCCAGTTAAACCTCTTTTTCTTCCCCATGTCGTGTATGTCTTTATCAGCTGCATGAAAAAAGACTAATACAAACTCTACCATGAGACAGCACTAGGGGGAGGGTGCTAAAGCATCAGAAGCCACCCCCATGATCCAATCACCACCCACCAGGCCCCACCACTGATAGCAGGCCACACCATTGATAAGGTTTACTCTCTAACACTGGGAGCAAGCCACACCAATAATCCATTAAGGAAAGCAACAATGAGTAATTTTTGGTATTCTTCCACTTTTCAGTGAAAAGCAGTTGAAATTGTGTTGGTTTCCCATAGTATTGTCAATTTTATTTTGTTAATTGCTATTTTTATGCATAGTGTTAAGAGGTAAAAAATAGTGTTGTTATTTACTGTGGTTTTTCCAATAGCCCGAATCAGGGAGGATACAGTCAGTTTTTAGAAATGACAGAAAAATGAATGAATTTAGAACTGTAGATGCTATGCTAGTTAATAAGGAAACCAGGCCCAAACCCTCAGAATGCCCTCAGTAGATAGCTCAGGATTCCTTCTCTGACATCATCATATATTGTGTCTAAGGATAAACATTAACTACTAAATGCAGTGACAATTAGCAAAATGTATAATCTGTTATTCATTAGTCCAAGGTAAGATATTACTTGATTTACTGAGTTAGGTAAATAGAAGAGGTTTTTGTTGTTGTTGTTGTTTTTGTTTTTGAGACAGAGTCTCCCTCTGTCACCCAGGCTGGAGTGCGGTGGTGCAATCTTGGCTCACTGAAACCTCTGCCTCCTGGGTTCACACCATTCTTCTGCCTCAGCCTCCTGAGTAGCTGGGACTACAGGTGCCTGCCACCACGCCCGGCTAATTTTTTGTGTTTTTAGTAGAGACGGGGTTTCACCATGTCATCCAGGATGGTCTCCATCTCCTGACCTCGTGATCCACCCGCCTCGGCCTCCCAAAGTGCTGGGAATAGACGTGAGCCACCGCGCCTGGCTGGGAGAGTTTTTTTGGCCCCATAAAATTTCTGTACAATTCATAGTATGGAGTTGTAAGAGCTATTTTATTTTGCTCACAGCCATAAACAACCAATCATAATGCATATCTTCTAGAAGGTAACGAATTTTAAAACCAACATGTGACATGATCTTGTATGTAGAAAATCCTAAGGAATTCACACACAGAGACACACACACATGCGTGCGCACACACACACAAATTATAGAACTAATAAGAGTTCAACAAAGTCATGGGATACAAGATCAATATACAAAAATCAATTGTATTTTCTTTTTTGAGACAGGGTCTCACTGTGTTGCCCAGGCTGGAGTGCACTGGTGCAATCTCAGCTTACTGCAACCTCCACCTCCCAGGTTCAAGTGATTCTTGTGCCTCAGCCTCCTGAGTAGCTGGGACTATAGGCACCCACCACCATACCAGGCTAATTTTTGTATTTTTAGTAGAGACAGGGTTTCACCATGTTGGCCAGGCTGGTCTCGAACTCCTGACCTCAGGTGATCCACCTCCCTTGGCCTCCCAAATTGCTGGGATTCCAGGCCTCAGCCACTGTGCCCGGCTGAGTTTAAGTCTTTTTAACAACTTTATTGAGATATAATTTACATACCATAAATTCACTCATTTTAGGTACACAATTAAATGATTTTTAGTAAATTTACAGAATTGTGCAACCATCTTCACAATCAAATTTCAGAATATTTTCATCATCCCAGAAGGAAGCCGCATGCCCATTTGTAGTCACTCCCTCTTCCTCCTCTCAATTATACCTGCCAGCTCCAGACAACTATAATCTACTTTCTGTCTTTCTAAATTTGACTTTTCTGGACAATCCATATAAATGAAATTATACAGTATGTGAACTTTTGTGCCTGGTATCTTTCACTAAGGGTAACATTTGTGAGGTTCGTTCATGTCGTTGCATGTGTCAGTACTTCATTCCTTTTCATTGTCAAATAGACATGTAAACAAAGTCTTAAATAACTAGGATTTCTATCATGCTGGATAATACAGCTGATTATGAATTATGATATACATTTCTATCTAGAAGAATGTAATCATAAGCTGATTATATTTCTTCCACATGAAAGATAGTAAAGCTCAGTGAATTTCTAGTGTCATTGGACTCTTTTCTACAGTTCTTGATTGATAACAACACATCAACTTAGAACTACTAGAATAAGGGTGTCTTTATTGTACAGTGTATGTGATTTCTGCTACACTGTTCAAGGACATTTTCACTGATAACAGTGAAGTTAAATTTGTTAGCTTGCTAAGATTACCATGATTTAAGATAGTTCCCAAGTATATTGGGAATTGAGAGTTTAATTCCAACTTACATTATACTACTTGTGGGAAAAAGCTGAGCTGCATATTTTACATTCCTTGTTTTATTTAATCTAATTTGTAAAACAGTGTTTGAGGATAAATGTGTCAAGCAATAAGAGACTGTGCAAGACTGCTTAGCCTGGGTCTCCAGGAAACCTTAAATTCAAGAGATTCTTTACTAATAACAAACCTGTGATAAAGTTTTGCTGAATCGATTCATCAATTATAAAGTTCATGATGTGAAAATCACAATGCTCCTTGACATTTCAAGAGCATTGCAAAATAATAGCAAAACAATATGGTGATCTCAGAAGACCAGGTTGGGTAAGGCCTCAGAGAAAGAATAGGTGAAGAGAAAAGCCATAAGGGAGCACTGAAGCACAAAACCTCAGTCAAGCAGATGTGGAATTCTAGTGGAAAATAGCTGGAGACAAACCCAATTGTGAAGCTTTCCAACTGAAGGGGACAGCCTTTAAGACAAAGAAAATGAACCACAACTAGCCATGGCCTGAGGGCTGGCTGCCATGATGTGCTGCAGCCCCATCAGGGCCCTTCTCCACTTGTGGCAAGGGTCAGCACCACATGATGTCACCTTGAAATACGGAGTGCAGGAGGGGGTAGAAATGGTACATATGGTACGTATTCTTCTGCTTGTGGGTGATACACTCCCTACTGTTGAGAAGATCTTTTCTCTGCAGTTGAGTAGATCCTATCTGTTTTGCTTCTGTGAAGGGGGAAATGTCTACCCAGGAGCTATAGCAGCACCTCTGCAAATGCTCATTGAATAATGCACCCTGTAGCCATTTTGACTGCCTATGTATAAGCCATGAAATCATGGATAATATAGAAAGCCTGATAATGACATTCTTCAAAAAACTAAATTATTTTCTTGTATTTGTTGATAAGTAGAAATGGGATGTATTAGTTATCTCAGTTTCCTGTATACAAATTTTTACTCTAATATAGTATATATTAATTTATAGTCTGTAACTTTGTGCTTTATAATTTTAATTTTCTTCTAGGTATTTTAAGAGCTCAGTAATACACTTTACATTTTAAGGCTGAACACAAAGACAACTTGTAGGATACTCTATGATAAAACCAATCAAAGCAGGAGTTTTGTTTTGTTTTTTTTTGACAATAATTTTAAAAAATGAAACAACTGCAGCTTAGACCAGGAAATTGATTTTATTTTCAAATTCCTGTAATGTGAGATTTGAATTCTTGCCGAGGTTTCATTGATTACTTACTTATATATACATCTGCTTTGTATTTCAAGAGTAAAAAAGCCATAAAGAGTATCCTGCAAAAATGCACTTACTTACCAGCCCTTGAACCATTTCTATATGATGCTCCTCCCAATATTCTGAAGCACGTGGTTGGACAGTTCAGTAAGGTAAGAAATGGCAGCCTCTAAGGGGAGGAAGAAAATCAAAATGATTTGTTAACTTATTTTTATTTTTTCTGTTGGGTCAGTAGCTTTTTCTGTAAGACAGGGTCATGGTTTTACTGCTTAACTCTCACCAATCTGTATGGACAGGAAAGTTACCTTAACAAAATTCACATGTAAATAAAACACTTTCTTCATCCTCACATTTTCCTCAAAGCCTCTACTGTCTTTTTAACTGTTCCCAGAAAGTAAAAATCTCATAATATAGATAATTTATATTGATAAGTGACTTTTAGTAATCTTTCTAGTGTCTTTCATCTCACTCACCTGGGAATACTGCAAAGATCATAAAGAAAAAAGGAAAAAGGTTTCTGAGCCACTGAAACATCTTTCACAAAGTTCATGTGCTTTACTGGAGATTTTCTCAGACAGTCATTTGGAGCATATTGACTTATTTTATGAACAATTTTAACAAATGTAGCTGTCATATTTCTTAGATTGTTGCAGATTAAATGATAGTAAATGGTAGTAAGGTAGAAAGGTCAAGCTGCTAGAAGTGGGCACAGCTAGCAGAGCTGATTACCAATAGCAAAGGATAAAAGAGAATAACTCTATTACCACAGACACTGATAGTCAGGATGGTGACCCTAAGCTGTCAAGAGCTGGCTAAATTATGCTCAGTGAATTTGGCTTAGGAAAATGGGGTCTGTGCAAGTAGTAGCCCATGGTGGTTATGAGCTCAGGTTCTGAACTGGAGTACCTGGAGTTCCCACTTACCAGCTCTATAATTCTTTAACAAAATATTGACCTCTCTAAACCTTAGTTTGGTTACCCATAAAATGTAAATAGAGTACTTATTTCATAGGGTCATTGTAAAGAGTAAATGAGATATTATTGTATGTTAAGCATTTAGCTCAATCCCAGGCACATATTAAACACTCAAAAGAACAAAAACAACCAAAGAGTTGTATTTAAGAAATAAAACGTGCAAGTGGGTCAGGCTAATTTAAAAGATTTTTTTAAAAAAATGAATGGGGGGTGGCAAATTCATTTGAATAGTCAGTTATAATGTTATATAAATGAGAAATTACTATTCATATACTATGTTTCTACAAATAATGAACAAAAACTATGTATTGTTATAACTTTTAAAGTAGTCCCTACAAATAAGTTTGTCTAGTTTTAGGTCTCCATCTGAAAGATAGAATCTGCTAACAGCCTTCAGTTCTCTCAACTCTGTTCATGACCTCCAACAGTTCAACTGGCCCTCAAGTGCCAGAGCCACAGGAAAGTAGAAGTTTCACATTGCTGAAGCCACTCACCCAGGCAGGATACAGTTCTGTGTATCAAACACCTATGTCCTTTCTTCCTCCTTCCAAGAAAATAACCTCCCCCTCTTAGTTATATGGGATGTGGGAGATATAATGGCATGCCCTCTTGACAAACCAACTAAATAACCAAATAATGCAGAGAAAAGACTAAATTACCGCAAGGGAAATTGGTCAATTTCTTTCTTTCTTTTTTTTTTTTTTTTTTTTGTACTTTTGGGTGCTAAGAAAGTGACCAGCTAATTTGGTCATCTAAGAGTGATAAGAGATCAGGACTGAGCAGATCATCTACAGACAGAGTCATCTGTTCTTGAACTGGGTAATTGACATTATTTCTGAAAGTTTCATTTTGTAGTTTAATCTTTTAGGCTAGTGAATGAGATATTCTGGTTTTATTGAAGTAGCTATGAAAGTAAACACTAACCTACATTAAGAGTTCAAAATACGTAAAACCAGTGGGATGTGTGGAAGTTAGCCCCAAGATAAAATAAATACACTACCTGTATCATATACACTTATAAATGTGCCTTCAGGAATATTTTCTTAATCGAAAAGATACCAAAGCACTAAAAAGAGATGATAAAGCAAGGTAGAAGGTGAAAAGGTACTGAAGTAGCTAGGGACAGAGATAGGAAGTAACGAAAATTCTCCAGGCCAAACGAAATATGTAAAACCAATATATTTATGGAATATTACTTTTTTAATAAATACATACTAGTGCAATCTTTTATTGTCTGTTGATTTATGTTATTGTTCTATTAGCAAGATCCTTTTGTGGTTTTAATTATTTATTAAATGCCTACATGTACCCAGCTCTCTGTTCAGCATTGGGGAACAGACAAAAAAGATTAAGTTGTTCTTCAGGGAACTTTATAATGTAGCTGAGGAGAGCAGACAAAACAATTAGAAAACATTTCAATGTACTAGAGTTGGAGATAAACTTTTTTAAAAGAAGGAATGAGTGAATGTAGTCTGAAATGTTCAGATAGGGCTTCAATGGAGGAAGGACAAATGAAAGGAGCTGGTCTCCTTGCAGAAGGAACGAGATGGGAAAAAAGGGTGTTTCTGTCAGAGGGATAGTAGCAGTGACCAAGGAAGAGCGCACCACATTGTGAGCCCACCCCTTCCTAGTCTGGTCAGTCTTTGTTTTTTTTGTCTCTCATAATAAATTTCTTCATTTCCACTGGCTTTTCCCTGTCAACATGCAAACGTGCTCAAGTCTCCTTGATCCTAAGATCAAAACCTGCAACATCTTTAGCCTTTAGTTCTATCCTACCTCGGTCTACTGATTACCTCTGTTTTCTCTTTCTGAAACTTTAAAGTTTGTCTTGACTTCCTTACTTGGGACACTTTCCTCAGCTGCTGATAACCTGGCTTCCTCAACTTCCCCTCCACACACAGCTGCCTTTACTCAAGTCTTCAGCACCTTTCTTCACTGTCAGATCCAGTGATGACTTGTTTTTTAGTTTTCATTGGTTGTTTTAAGAAACCTTCTCTTGGATTTATTGATTCCTTACATTTCTGGTCCTCTGTCTCTCTAACATTTCAGTCTCCTTTCTCTGCCTACACTTTAGTATATTTATTCATTTGTTAAACATTTGTCAAACCTCTGTTAGGTACCAGGCTAGAGGGAAATGAATGAATGAAGTCAAGTATAGTTTCTGCCTTCAGTGACATTGTGACAGACATATAATGCATAATTAAAAATTAAAATTAAAATATTGTATGGTATTTAGGTATTATGTTGTAAGCACACGGATGGTGGTTTGACAGAATGCTGACAGAACAGAAGGACTCAACTCATCCTGGGATAAGGGGATAGGGGCTTCCAGAGAAGGATTCTTAAAGGAGGTGACACGAGCTAAATCTTAAAAGATGACTAAGAGCTAACCAAGCATAACGGGAGAGGTTTGTGGAGTGTGGAAAGCCATTTTAGGAAGAGGTAACAGCATGGGCAAAGGCAAGAGATGGCACAGCATGCATGCTGTGATGTTACTGAAACAATATTTAGGATGGAGAGTAGTGGTGGCTGGAGAGGTATTTAGGAGCTGGGTCCCAGAGGACCCTTTGTGCCTTGTTAAGGAGCTTGCCTTTAAATTCTCAGGGAGCAGAGAGACCTTGAATGGTGTAAGCTTTGTATTTTACATCTGTGAGTGGATCACTGTTGCCTTTGCCCATGTTCATTGCCTTTATTTCATTTCTTTAGCTTAAAATTAACACATTCTAAAAAGAGCACATTTCACTTCAAATCAGCAGCAGATTTGGCTCATTATGTTATAGGTGTATTGGGTATAAATTCTCCTTTACGTTTTCTTACATACATTATTGCTTCTCAATAGTAATAATCTAACTTGGAAAAGAAAAGCTGACATTTTATGTGCTTCACTTTGCAAGGTGCTGCCGCATGATAGCAAAGCTCGACGACTTTTCGTAACAAGTGGTGGCCTTAAAAAAATTCAAGAGATAAAAGCAGAACCTGGTTCTCTCCTTCAAGAATACATCAACAGTATTAACAATTGTTACCCAGAGGAAATAGTGAGGTAGGGAAAATGGACTTTGAAACGTTCAATATTAGAATATAGTTTTTCTGTCTTCAAATCTAGGTTTTATATCCATTGTGTCAAAATGTGGACTTTGAAATACGATGTGAGGCCAATATGTACCTTTATTCCTCTCTTGATCTCTTCCCCCTGCCAAATTAATTAATGATCTGACAGACACACACATTTCCAATTCAAACTGGAATGTCATCGAAGACATTTTTGTGCTAATTTAACACATGCTTTACTAAAGAGTACCCAAATATAGAGTTCAAAGTAACCAGTTTTTAAATTGTGAATACCTGATTATAAAAGGCCTATAGATTCTGATTTTCATAGTTAACTGCATATTAAACAGATGTTGAGTAACAAAAAAAAGTTACTATCTAAATGCAAAAAAACCCCAAAATAATGTTTATGATATACAGGTTCTTCAGAGTAATATAGCAAGATGCTATTTTCAAGATTAATAAAAAGATTCATTTTTAAATGAAGTTGATTTGCAGAGCATTCAGCCTAAGCCTCAGTCCTTGTAAACCTAAAGGAGAACTATTCCACTAAACTCAAAATAAATAAAAGCAAAGCTACCAAAAAAAGATAGAATGATTTAAACAACTGAATCTTTAAAAATGCCCCCAAGGCATGCAGGATAAAGACATATTTATCTATGTTTTCTCATCCTACATTTATTTCTTATTTTCTTTGATTAATGTTGGAAAATATAAATTCTAATTTTTAAAACTTACATGCTGTAACATATACTTACGTAAGTTGCAACATGTCTGTTAATTCTTCCTATTTAATATCAATAGTGTTTAATACATATGGTAACATTAATTTTAAAAGCACAAAAGCAATTTTAAGATTAACATTTGTTTTCTATCCACATATTTTTACCTAGTAAATTCTTTCCAGAGTTGCAAGTTTGTGCACTTTTAGGAAGTTTATGAGAACTCCTTGACCAAAAGAGTTCCAATAAGTCAGTTTTGAAATATTAATATATATGATACATTAAAGCAGTGATATATCATAACATGTATAATTTGTCTACATATACAAATTTATTTTTATTTATTTTTTTGAGATGGAGTTTCGCTCTGTCTCCAAACCGGAGTGCAGTAGCATGATCTTGGCTCACTGAGATCTCCGCCTCCTGGGTTCAAGCTATTCTTCTGCCTCAGCCTCCCAAGTAGCTGGGACTACAGGTGTGCACCACCACTCCCAGCTAATTTTTTGTAGTTTTAGTAGAGACAGGGTTTCACTATGTTGGCCAGGATGGTCTAGCTCTCTTGACCTTGTGATCCACCCACCTTGGTCTCCCAAAGTGCTGGGATTATAGGTGTGAGCCACCATACCATACCTGGCCACAAATGTGTATTTTAAAAGTTTGTGTAACGTAAAATGTGTAAAACCATTAAATGAAGGAAATATTAAAATCTTTTATGAAGAAAATAAAATTAATTTTTATACATGGAATATATGTCCCTTCAGGAAGAATGGTATTTTATATAAGTTTAAGGTAACTTTCAATGCAATTTTGTCACGAACAAAGTTATAGAAAGATACGGAAAAAAAAAAACAAAAAAAACTAAAGTGTCCCCAGAATGAATGACCTATTAGAATCAACCAATGGTAAGGTGCTTTGTTGAAGAGAAGTCTTTTTCCCACATTTTTGAAGGCATATTTTAATTGAGCACCAGGAAAAACAGCCAACTCCATCACATTAGAAATTAATCTAGTGCCTTGTCGGAATACTATTGTAAATTTTTAACTGCTCCAATTCTGTGGGCTGAGATTTTATTTTTAAAATTGGCTAATTATCATAAAGAATTTTGGTTACCTAACTAATATTTTCAAATTTCTGATATATATATATTTTACCCACACAGGGCAAGTAGGAAAACCTCAGTTATGTCTTAAAACATTAGGTTCTATAAAATGGTATTTTATAGACATCTTGGAAATGTTGTCCTTCTATGAAAATAGACAAATATAATCTCAAAATAGTTTTATTTTTACAATTACATAATTCTCAAGAATCACTTGGTGACAACTATTTTAGAATTAATTATCCTTTGTAAGACAGTTTATCAACTGGTACATTCATCTGTTACTAACCTAAACATTTGTTTCATATTACCTTCTGATTTAGTAATCTTTAAATTTTTTTAATAAAGAAAGGTAGGTAAATGAGAGGAAAGGGGTCTGGACTAGACATTAGAGACCTAAGTTCTGGGCCTGGCTCACTCCACAGCCATAAGGTGTTTTTGAACTCATTTTTCTTCAAAATTTCTGCCTCAGCTGGGGTGGGGAAGCAGCTTTGGGGCAACATCTAATTTCGGGGGGGAGACATGGACACAGTCTGCCATTCAGCATATTTCTGGTATCATAACAATATAATAATAACCCCAATTCTCTGTGGGTCTAGGATAAGGTCAATTTGCTTACATTCTTAAAGGCCATTTAGAGGTAAGTTGGGATAGCCGTGTTTGCTGGCCAGAGGGAAGGAATTTCCTGGTCTTATCTAGAGGCTCATTTTCTTTCCAAAGGAGTAAGCTAAGAGCTCAGGCTTAGGTGTCAAATAGACCTTAATTCCTCTCTCAGTTATAACTACTTACTATAAATAACTATTACCTTGAAGATAATAGTTAACCCTTTTAGCCACAGTTTCCGCATCTGTACAAGGTGATTAAAGATAATTACCTATTTCATATAGTTAGAATTAAAGAGAAAATGCTAAGCCAAAGGGCTACATGTGGCTACTGAGGACTAGAAAAATGGCTAATATGTCTATTAAACTGAATTTTTAATACTGAATTTAAAATTTAAAAACCGACACTTGATTCAGTTATTGGAAAACTTTTAGATATGTTTGGAACAACTTGTGAGTCTATTTTTTCAACTGCAAATTTTATATAATCCAAATACAGACATACTAGCCTTTTTTTTTTTTTAAATTAATTTATATTTTTGAGATGGAGTTTCACTCTTGTTGCCCAGACTAGAGTGCAATGGCGCGATCTCGGCTCACTGCAACTGCCACCTCCAGGGTTCAAGCAATTCTCCTGCCTCAGCTTCCCGAGTAGCTGGGATTACAGGCA
Source organism: Piliocolobus tephrosceles (assembly GCF_002776525.5). Classification (NCBI taxonomy): domain Eukaryota; kingdom Metazoa; phylum Chordata; class Mammalia; order Primates; family Cercopithecidae; genus Piliocolobus; species Piliocolobus tephrosceles. The sequence continues at coordinate 108,958,037 of NC_045442.1, read as the reverse complement.
TGCACCACCATTCCCAGCTAATTTTGTATTTTTAGCACAGACAGGGTTTCGCCATGTTGGTCAGGCTGGTCTCGAACTCCTGACCTCAGGTGTTCCACCCTCCTCAGCCTCCCAAAGTGCTGGGACTACAGGTGTGAGCCACTGCGCCCGGCCCATACTAGCCATTTTTCTAGTCCTCAGTAGCTGGTGGCTCCCATTCAGTCTACATGTAGTTGGTGTCTCCCACATTTAACATGGTAATAACAATTATTATTAATCTAATATCAATGATAACATCATTATATCAATACTAAGAATACTATATTATGAAATATGTAAAATATTAATGTATTAGTATGGTAAATATTTATCACATTAAAATATAAAATTAATATTTAAATTAAAATGTTAAAATTTTAAAGATATTTAAAAATCTACCTCTCAAATTCATATTATCTGGTGTCTGATACATTTGAAGGCCTAGGAAGGTAAAGTCTGCTTTAAAATTTTTGACTAAGAGAAGAAACAGTTGTGAATTTCTCAGTGTAAGAATACTTCGAAGAAACCCACTGTTGAAAGACAATTTTTTCAAAAGTAAGAGACTGTTAGAGGAGAAACATTCTTTCAGGTAGCTTTTTGGGTGTGTACATAAGTATCTGTTTATGTATGCCTATAAGCACACTACTAAGAAAATACAGCTGTATTTTTTTTTTGGTCCACCTTAACTTGATAAATTGTGGAAGGAATTTTAGTGTAATATAAATTATGAGTTTTTAGGTCAAGCATCTGGGCATAGATAAAGATAACTAACAAAAGGCAAAGCAAGTCTCTAATATTAGGTTTTATCTGGAGAAAATGCCTTCAGAAGCTTAATCATTTTGAGTGATTTGAGAATTTTTGAATTATACTTTATAAATTTTTAAAAATTATTCTAGAATGCCTGCTTAATTTTATTTGACATTCATTTATCTGCATGTAAATTATTTCCATGACATATTAAGCATCTCACAATTGATTGATCCACATATTTAATACTTTATACTAAATCTTGTATAAAATGTTCAATTTATGAATGTAAATGTATAGTACTATAGATGCCCAAGAACTATTAATAGTAAAAATGATTAATTTCATAGGTTTGTGTGATACAAGTATTTGTAAATAGTTTTTTTGAAATTATATTTTATTAAATAGTTTTTCAATATGAATTATACTCCCAGAAATTTTTGTTTTCCTAGGTGACCAGATCTGATTAAAACCCATGCTGAGAATGATCTCTAAGGCAGTTAGAATGCAGAAGTTGATTAGTAACAATAGACTATGTAGTCTAACCTATGAAAAAAGTCTATTAGCTATGATCCTTAAAGCAACATTAGCCACTTGATATGATTAAAATGAAGTCTCTGTAATAAAATATTGTCACTGGATTGAAGATTCTTGTTTGGAAAATGTTCCCATTTGCCCTTACATTTATATCCCTTAAATGTTTTGCTACTTCTCTAGCACAGTTTTATGAATTTGTATTCTCTTCCTGGATAGCCTCTAACTTTATGCACAAAGCGTTTCTGGAGCATTATTCAGAGTGTATTTGAGATTTCCCTCACAGGATTATTTCAGATCAATCCCCTATACTGCATCTTATGTGCCTGCTGTGTTGATCATTTCACAAGTGTTTAATGGAGTATTTTCTTTTTCAGGTATTATTCCCCTGGATATTCAGATACACTTCTGCAGAGGGTGGACAGCTATCAACCACTGAATAACTAAGCAAAGTTATATTTTGATACTCAAATTCACAGCAGAGTAGTTATGAGTAACAGTAATTACATCTTTCTAAATATTTGAACTAAGTATATTCTAGATTTATTTAATGGGAAATACCTTTAGATAATATTTTCTAAATTTATGTAATACTTTAAACATTAGTAACTTGAATATATGAAGAACTATTCATGGTCATTCGCATGCATAGGACTTGCTCTAAAAGTAGATTTTAAAAACACGTTAAAGGGTTTTAAGGCATTTATTACATGCAGACACCTCCCATGAGATATAGATAAGAGATGGCATTCAAAAACCCTAGATTATTCTAGCTAATTCATCATAGACATAGGCAAGGAAAGCTGGCCTTGCTAACTATATAGTAGGATACAGAAGAGAAATATTTGAAAGAGAAAACTGATGACATATACAGGGCACTTGAAGGAGACTCTGATGCTAGTTACATAAGTGTATTAACTTAAGACACAGACTGTGTGGGTAACCTGTTAGGTTTTGCCAAGTTTAGGAAGAATTTACTCCTCTTTACCACAAGTTTTCCAAAATCCCTTCCCCACCCTATCTAAAGTGTTCCTTACCTTTCATGGGGCCAGTGAGGGTAGAATTCAGAATAAAGAGTTATACTCCTGCATACATGCTCTCCTTCTCATTGAAAGGTTTCTTAGTCTAGCTCTGCTCATGAATAAACAAAGAAGCAGGCATGTAAAATTGATCCTTGTCCTAGCTTCACTTTTCCAAGTTTCAAAAATCATATTTTCAGATATTTAAGGAATAATTTGAAGATAATACCATCAGGCTCGGACTTCAACATGCATTTTCACTTAGGAAGCGGTAAACGGGTGAAAGAGGGTTTCAATAAAATTTTAAATAAAAACAGCATTACAATTGTCCTTTTCATTTTTCCTATCCAGTGTGTTACTGACCTTGGGGAATATGTGATTGAATTTATGGGTCTTGATTAGTTGCTGTGTGTGTGTCTTTTGCTTTAAAGGGATATTACTTCTGCTGCTGTCTCCTGGAGGAGGTGAGTGGTAACCCCCACAGCCCTTAGGCCACGGTATTTCCAGTCTGACTCTGTTTTCAGGTTTCCTTCTTGGACTCTCTCTCTCTTTTTTTTTATTTTTATTTTTTTTATTTTTCATGCAAAAGGAGCTACCCATTTGTTTTTTGTATTTTCTGGATTCATCTCTGTCATCATTATTTCATAACAGTGCATAACTTTGTTGCATCTTTTAAAACTTCATAATACACAAGAATACCCCATTTCGTTTTGCCTTATATCTGGCTAAGATTGTTGGTGATTTCGTTTTTTTTAATACTTCCTTGGGCCTATTTTGTTTCCTTGCAGCACTTTCTTTGACCTGTTGAATAGGAAAGTGTAATTTGTATTTCCAGTTTTATAGCTTTCCTTTCTTTCCTTCATGCCTACACAGTTTGTCTTATTAATCTTTTAATTGGAGAAAATAAAAGTAGTTTTTATCTTTCTTCATTAGGGCTATTCTTAGATGTGTTGGTAATGACAGAAATTAGTTTATCTGGGTAAAAACCACCTCAGATATTGTTGTAATGTCAAATTTCCTAGTTGAAGTTTTTTACTTCATAGATAATTTCATACTTATCAAATAGTACTAAACGAATAAGTAATAAAATACTTAATAGTGTTCAGATGGGTGTTATAATCTGACCATATGCATTGTGGAAAATTTATGCTATGGAATGTTTCTTGACATAAAACACTAAACAGAATGAAGCTTTACTTTTTGAAAAGTATGTTGTGAGATTTAAAAAATATATATAAAAACAAAATCTTGTTCATTTGTCATAGGGCAAAAATAATGCCTGTTATTAATGATATCCACTGATATTTTTCACCCCCATGTGAATTTTGTCAATTTCAATTCCCTGTGCAAACAAACGCCTGTCCCATTGCTCCCTACCCACCCCCAACCCCAGGAGTTTATTTAAAATTTCCCTGTTCTTAGGAATTCTCAACTTATATGAACAACTATTTTTAGGACTTCAGTTCAGGAATAGAATTACTTGGACCTTATTATTATAGATTCAGTCCTTTCATGTGTTGTGGAAATAGGTAAAATCAGTGGTACCTGAAAAGAGATGTTGAAAACATAGGTTCTAGTCTCTCTCTGTTAAGTATTATAGTAAGGGTGATAATAGTTGCTCAGCTTACTCATAAGAAGCTTTTGAAAATAATCTGCAGTGGTGAACATAACAATGTTATAAACAAATCCATTTTATACAAACTCGACGTGATTAATGGAAAACCCGATAGCCAATGGCAGATTACATATTTTAGCCAGCAATTGTGCAGTATTCCCCAGGTCCCACACAATCTTACATAAGTGTAGTTCAAGCCAGATGATTTGTGATTTTAAAAAAACCCCTACATTTCCTGCCCTCATGGAGTTTTCCAATATAAACACATTTGCCCAGACAGAGGCAGTGAAATAGGCACAAGACACTGAACACAAAACAGGCATATTTAATGTAGTATGGAAAAACAAATGACAACCCCATATTTGCAGGATATTGACCTGTTTTTCTAACCCCTTCCTCTCAAAGAAAACCCTATTCCTTAAAGAAAGGATGAAAGGTTTGCTTGTTTCTAAACTTGATTTGAGGTCCTGCTTAACATAAACCCTGACCTTAAATTCCTGGGTGAGGCCCATCTCCCATCCCAGATGTCAAGTTTAGAAACTAACCTTGAAAGAATGAAGAATTTTTCTGTTGTGTTTTCAAATAGCCAATTCTTTGATTAAGATAGGTGCTACCAAATGTTGAGGTTTATGTACACTGTGGCTTATTCTGCCACAGAATTCACTGTTTAAAAAATGATTTGTAGCTCTTCTGCTTCTTTCAGGAGATTAAAAGGATCAAATGGCTGTCCTATAATTATTACATTTACCAGTTGTTTAAGATACTTTTGACTTTTAAAATTAGATTTGTTCATGCTCTTATTTTTCTAGTAACATAAATACTCATGTTGTTTTGTTTTTACAAGGCCTTGGTAGGCCATATAATTAGATGCATATTCAGTGATATTACTTTAAAGAATGGTGGGTTTTATTGTTTTGTAGATATCAATAAGTTAATATGTTTTAAAAAATTAGGCAGTATATGAATGGATAAAGAAGCAAAAATATGACTCCACATCTCACAACCCAAAACAGAATTGTCATTAACAAGGTGAGATAATTCCAAATAGCTCTCCAAACCTTTGTACAGCTAGAAAAATTCTGGAAAAATGTATTCATGCTACACATGTTATTTTTAAATTAAAACCAAAAGTTACCACAGTTTGCTTGTTTCATGGAAGATAAGAGTTTTCACTGTGTTTTTAATTTTAGTGGGTTTAGGAAAAAAATATTTCCTTGGAGATTAAGTTAGAGTTTAATACAAAATATTTATAAATGGGCTTCTTTTATTCATGATTGCTACATTTTATAAAGTAGATTTAAACTGAATGCTGGATAAAGAACATTATACCAATATATATCATTATTGCAAAGTGATTTGGTATAGATATTTATACATTAAATAAAGCCTGTAAATTTCCTCAAATATATAGAATTTGTGGTAATACAGTCTTGCTAATTTTTTTTTTTTTTTTTTTTTTGAGGTGGAAGTCTCGCTCTGTTACCCAGGCTGGAGTGCAGTGGTGTGATCTCGGCTCACTGCAAGCTCCACCTCCCCGGTTCACGCCATTCTCCTGCCTCAGCCTCATGAGTAGCTGGGACTACAGGCGCCCGCCACTACACCTGGCTAATTTTTTGTATTTTTAGTAGAGACAGGGTTTCACCGTGTTAGCCAGGATGGTCTCGATCTCCTGACCTCGTGATCCGCCCGCCTCGGCCTCCCAAAGTGCTGGGATTACAGGCATGAGTCACAGTGCCCGGCCCACTCTTGCTAAAATTTATGCATTACTGATAGTAAATGTTTACCCAAAGTATTTTTGGATATAAAGAAGTCCAACTCTATGAACTCTTGTAACCGATATTGAGTGTTCTGTTTTTTATATTTCTGTTTGCATGTATAGTTTAAGTCATACAAACAATACAAGTGAGTAAAGTGCCAAAGGGAATGTCAACGTTTTCCCATATTTTTCTTCACTAACTGAAGATGACCTTTTACTTAGATGAGTGAAATGTGCCCTGTTCTCAGTCCCCAGTGTCATCCAGCACTGTGATGAGCACACAGGAGAACTAGCAGCAGGTTGGACTGAGAGTAAGGGCCTCTAGGCCCCTGGTTGACCTTAGGTCACACTCGCTCTGACCACAGCAAGTCTCCCCAAATCTCTAGGCCTTAGGAGACCCGTATAAGAATCTCAAAACTACTACCCCAGTCAGTGGCCTTGGCAATTTGCTAATAGCACCCACTTCATCAGATTCTGAGGATTAAGTGAGGATGAGCGAGCAGAAGGCGTGGCATGTAGTAAATGCTGCCACTATTACTCTATATATCTTTGTACAAATATAAAAGGTGCCCAGTCCTCAAGATAGTTTATTTCCATCTGGCAGAAATTATTGTAATAGTCTTATTTTGTTAGAGCAACACACTTTACTGCCATCTGCTGGAAAATTCTCTATAAATATGCAAATCCATGATGTCTAATATGTGAACTGTGCCCCCTTAGAAGTGCTGGTGCCCTTGTGAAGTACACAACCTGTGTGACCGTGCACATTAGTGCTTGATAAATCATATTTGCTACTCTTCTTTTCACTTGTGTAATGGATTTTGAAGGGAGTTTCAGATAAACAATGCTACTGGATGAAGAAATTTATTTAAAAAAATCAAAGAGTCAAATTAATATCAATAAAAAGAATCAGCATTTTGTTGCAAAACCTGGAAACATTTGTGCCCACTACTTCCCTCACTTCCCCCTTCCCCCACAGAAAAGTGTGCTCTACAATAAAACCTGCAATCTAAGTTAGCAGAGATGCTAGGTAAGCCATTATTCTTGCATTTATAAACACTGTATGCGAGACCAAATTTGGAGCCACATTGTATATATGCAAAACCAATGCACATTTTGGAATAACCCAGATGGCCTTTTCATCTTGACTTTAAAAATTGAATAAAAAATATTATATTAATAATGTATCATCACTGCAAGATGGCAGATCTCCAGAAAGCAACACTTCTGGGCTTCATTTTCTTCATCTCAGAACCTGGGCTGGGATGTAACAGGTGTCCCTTTCTTTTAGCCAGACAGTCCTTAATGAAGGGATGTTATAGTACCATTTTGCACACAAAAGGAAATATTTGGCTCATTTTCATAGATAGCTGTACAGTCATGGAGAAGACTGACCAAAGTTGGATAAAAGAGAGTTTATTGATAATGGGAGCAGTCTCCCAGGACACAGGATTTATCACTCTGGCAAGGGTGATAAGATGACTCTTGGAGGCTCAGAGAAAGCAACAGCCCATGGTAAGTGAAGTGGAAATGCCATAATTGCCAGGGCCAACTGGAAGAGGTGTCAAGTGACTCAGAGAGGTGGGCATGCTGGAGTTCATAGCCTATGTGGGGATGTAAAACCCACCAGCTGACTGCGTTCTTAAGTGAAGGCAGGGAGGACATACCATTTACCAAAGTGATAAGAAATGCATTGTTAAGAGGGTTACTGAGAATCTTAGTGGAGGCACTCTTCTGTATGCCAGGGTTGACTGGAGGAGACACTGCTATAGAACTGGGCTCCTTAATAGAAATAAGGATGATAGGATCCCGAAATAACAGAGGCCAAGTAGCAAGACTTAACTGTCAGAAGCAAGCTGTGCACAGTTTTTGCAATGAGTGGCAAGACTGATGTGGCACCCAAGGCCCAATCTACAGAGAGCTGTGAAAATGCTTAATAGAATTTCCTAGAAACAAGATAAATGGGCAGTCAACAAGCATCAATTTATAAAATAAAAAATATGAGGCTGAGGGCAGCTGTCAAGGTAAAAAGTCAGTCACTAGCTCAGTCTCCAAACCTGAGTCAGATCTCAGATCTGGGACCCATTCTCTGAAGGAGAGGATGATCCTTATGCCAACAGAACCTAAAGCACCTGAGCAAGTATATTTAGTAATTATTTCCCCAGCACTTCAGAATATTGTTCCAACCCTTTTACCAGATGATAGAGCTCTGTGGCAGGTCTAGACAGCAGTACAAGAAGCCCTGCTATATCCCTCAACAGACCCCGTATTAGAGGAATCTGTGGTAGGAAAGAATGCTCGAGATAGTTGCTGGTAACCAATCTCAATAAGAGAATCACAGCATAGACCCCCTAGGATGCTGGAGAAGGCCATATTATCTGTAGTAAACAACAATATACGATTCTAAAGTTCTTGGCTGGTTTACCAAGCCAAGGTGGCTCACACCTGTAATCCCAGCACTTTGGGAGGCTGAAGCCGGAGAATCGCTTGAGCCCAGGAGTTCAAGACCAGCTTGAGCAACATAGAGAGACTTCATCTCTACAAAAAATACAAAAATAGTTGAGTGTAGTGGTATGTGTCTGTAGTCCTAGCTACTTGGGAGGCTGAGGTGGGAGGATCACTTGGGCCCCGGAGGCCAAGGATGCAGTGAGCCATGATCACCCCACTGCATTCTAGTCTGGACATCAGAGAGAGACCCTATCTCAAAAAAATAAATAAAGGAAATTCTTGCAGACCCCTGAGCCCTGATTGAAATGAAGCACCTGACCATGAGACATCAAGTAACTATGCAGCCTGAGATATTCATCATGAGCTGGCTCTGTCAGACCCACCAAGTTATAAAGTTGAGTGGGCCTGGCAGCAATTTATCACAAAATGGAAGTGGTAGATACAGGATTGGGCATGAGCTGGGTCAGAGGACACAAGTAAGTTGTACCAGTTGATGGCCCAGACCTACATGTCATCCACTCCTATTGCACTGGTGTTTATAACTACAGTGTTCACGACTATTTCAGCTCACAACTATGGCTGCATGGAGGTGTCCCTTGTGGCCAGCTGATGGAGGAGGAAAAGGGCTGACCTTCATTCATAGCTGGCTGGCTCTGCATAAGAGTGCAAGCCAAAAATGGATGCTGCTGCACTACAACCCTACTTAGGGTGATCTTGAAAGAGGGTGGTGAGGGAGAAATCCTTCCAATGGGCAAAGTTCCACTGGATGCACTTGGTCATCCACTTTATGTGAAAAGAAGAGTGGTTCAAGGTAAAGAATATGCACAGACTCATGGACAGTGGGGGATGGGGTGGTTGTTTGGTCAGGGCTTAGAAGCAGAAGGACTGATATGGATATAAGTTGTGAAGAACTTTGTGTCATACGTTAATGCACATCAAAGCAGCCACTACCAAAAGGCACTAAACATTCATATCTCAGCCATGTGTGCAGCAGCCTCTCTCGTTGGCTACTGTAGTGCTGGCACAATGGGCACATAAATGGAGTGAGTAGCCATGGTGGCAGGGATGGTGGCTATGAATAGATCCAACAGTATGGACTTCCATTCACCAAACCTGATCCAGCTACTGCCACTGTTGCTGCCAAATGTCTAACCGGTCAATAACAGAAACCCCAATGTAGTATCCCTCGAAGAGACCAACCAGACATTTGGAGGTAAGTTGACTTCAACTTCTTCCACCCTGCAAAGGGCAGGAATTCATCTTGATTGGGATTATTGTATATTCTGGCATGAATTTGCCTTTCCTATCCATAGGACCTCAGCCAGTACCACTACCCAACGACTTAAGAATGCTTGATCCACTGGTATTAGATTCCATATGATACTGCCTTGGATCAGAGTCTACTGGTACTATCACACATATTGCATCATTCCTGAGCCACTGCTTTGACAGAATAGTGGACTGTCCTCTTAAAGACATAACTGAGGCTCCAGCTTGGAGAAGATACCCCCACAAGGTTGAGATACCACCCTAAATCAATGCCATTATATGGTGCTATGTCCCCAATAGGTAGAATACATAGGTCTAGAAACTATAGGAAGAAGGAGGAAGTAGGCATGGCTCTGCTTACTGTCATTCCTAGTGGTACATTTGGGGAATTTGTGCTTCCTGTCCCCAAAACTTTAGATTCTGTGGGTCAAGTGGTCTTGGCTTTCACTGGGGTAATACTTTACCAGTGGACACAAAGTCCCATTGTACTTCACACTACAGCTGCCACCCAGTCACTTTAGTCTCCTTATGCCAAGAGACCAGTGAAGAAAGAGTCACTAAACTAGCAAGACCATTGACCCTGATCATCAGGAGGAGGTAGAACTTTGTCACAGAACACAGAGAAGGAAGAATGTTTGGCACACAGGTGATATGATGGGATGTTTCCTGATGCTCTCATGCCTAGTTTTAACAGTAAATAGACAAGAACAGAAGCTACGGCTGGGATAGACATGGGGACCAGGGACTCAGAATCTTGGAGACAAGGGTCTGGGTCACCCCATCAGACAATCTGCCTAGACCAGCATGGCTGCTGGCAATGGCTGAGGCAATTCTAGAATGAGGACAGGGTAGAGAAGAGGGTGAAATGTCAGTTAACCTCAGGCTTGAGATCTATTGCAGCTGCAGTGACTATAATTTGCTGATTAACCTTATAAGTTTCCCAGTAATAAAGGCCAATGAGAATCCTGGAATTGCCGAGTACTGGGTGGATGAACTTACCCCAAGCGGCAAGTGGATCTGAGCAGCACAAAGGGTGGCCCACAATACTCTAGCACTCCACCCATGTCTCGTTTTTAGGACCAAGGGCCAACAAACCCGTCCTCCAACTGCTGTGATTTTTGGTCATATGTTTTATATCCTTACCCACAAATATGAACTGAATTAAATCCTCAACCCACAACCAGAATGGTCTTAATAATTTGCTAAATCTTAAAATTGACACCTTAATTTGAGCACCCCCACCCCAAATTTGAGAACACATAGGCAACTGGTTCAAACTGGAATCCAACCAAACCAGAATATCAAATTTTCTCAGATGTGAATCCAAACCAGAAGTTCAGATGCTTAGTATATACAGGCCGGGTAGACTCTCTGTGGCCTTAGCAGTCCTTGCTAATTAGAAGCTCCTGTATTACCTTTGGGAGCTCAGCTAGCAAGCATCTTTCCAACTGCGCTCCCAAATGAAGGTAAGGTAAATGGCTAGAATTTTTAAAAATTAACTTATGCTCAGTTATCTATTTGGTTCAGAGGAGAAAGAAACATCACTGATGTTTAAAAAGGTAATTCCATATGCACCACCATCATACCCTCCAAGTCACATGGTAAAAAAAAAATGATGCCTGGCTGTGGTTAATTGTGAAGCCATCTCAGTTCTCATCTGATGTAGCCTAATGAAGGCTCTGAATACCAAGAGTGAAATCTTAACCTTAACAAATGACCTTGCCTCACAGTTCAGGCACAATTTTTAGGTTTCTCATCCAAGGAGGGGGGGATTTAAAAATCAGTATTCATATGAAAAATTATTATTGGAAGCCTTTGAGTGTTGCTCACACAAGAGATGCAGGTCTATGTTTATGCACCATGAGGGTGGGAACGATGCTTGATTCATCTTTGTATCCAGCACAACACTTAGCATAGTTGCCTAGTGTGCAGCAGGAGATCAAGAAATAGTTATTGAATAAATGAATGAGGCTTCAAAGTTCCACAAGCCATCCTAGTTACTGGCAACCCTTGAGGGGAATTTCGCCAAGACATTTTAAAAGTGTAGCTTGCCCAAGTAAGAAAAGGCTGTTTTCAAGATCTACTCTGTCAGGACCGCTGCCACTTTGTTTTCATTGGGTGTGGGAATCTGGCTTTACCATCCTCCACACCCGCTCAACTCAGGTTAACGGTGTCTGAAGTAGTTCTTCTTAGAACTTTAAAATGGTAGCAAAAAGACCAGTTTAGAAGGAATGAACCACATTGTAGGATGATTTTCTGAGTTTATTTAACAGCTTGTGCATGTGTGTGTGTGTGTGTGTATGTGAGTGCAAGTGTATATGTGCCAATCAGATTCTCCCAGGAACTTTAGATTTGCAGAGAGACAGTGGTTGGGAGTTGGTAGCTACATCATTAATGGCAGCCAACCCTTTGGAGGAACTAGCAGATTTCAGCCTCTGAGGTCCTGGGAACTGCCCTGGGCCACTTCTCCCTGAGGGAGGTTAAGTTGTTCAACTCTTCCTTGTAAGACTCTTCCTTCCAGTAAATTTATACTTTTACCTATATTCTTTCCAACTGTTTTTTGTTATCTGCAAATGGAAGAAAGGCATTTTGGAGGAAACCAGTGAATCTGAGCTGGGCTCTGGAAGAATGGTGGGGTGGAGGAAGGAGAGCTGAGTGGAGAGGTCAGGGGAAGGCTCTTAAGGCAGTCAATCACCTTTCTGCCCTGAGTCAGCTATGGACAAGAGGCTGCCAAGCAGAGAGTTGACTCAGCAGAAGACTGCAAGGGGCCACCCTGAGTGAGGCTGGTTTTTAAATATTCATTTCAAAAGCAATTGAATGCTCTCTTTCCCCTCTCCTGTGCTTAGGTATGACTTCTACAGTTCTTGTTCCAACCACTTGAACTCTTTTGTGTCTCCTGCCTCTGCTATCTTCCAAGGCACCAACTAATGTCCAACGAGGCCACAGGGTCTTCTCTTTGATTCCAGGATATTTCTGTGAATTATTAGCCTTTTTATTGAACCTAAGGAAGGAATTCAAATGGTGATTTAATTCGTGCCTTTCTCCCCTCCTGCCCCTTCCCAAGTATCCCACTGTGGGAATTTTGGAGACAAACCCTGCCTCTGATTCAAGCCATGCATGTAAATGAATTTATTGGATGCCACTGAGAAGGCTACATTAGGAAAGGGAAGAGAGTTGTGAATTTAAGAAAAACTACAACAAATCTATGTGGGAGGAGGGAAGGAGAAAAGGAGGAATTTGGACCATTCATTTGCAGCATGTCTTACTGACAGTTAAATACAGTGGTTTGTTCTGTTTTCTGCCACTCGAGGGTTATTTAATTAAATTCATGACCTAGGATGCTAACCAGCCCCACATCTAAAATAATTGCTTCTCTGTTGGTGAGATGTAAAGCCGGGATTGATTTTCCCCTGGCCGATAGCTCTCCTTTCTGACTCATGAATGTCATCTCCACTCCCTGCCCCACGTAATTTGATCTCTGTATTTGATCCCTATTTAGTAGTACACTTCGCCAAACAGATGTCTGAGTAATTAAAATCCCACATGGGCACGCTTGTCAGTGAGTTACATCTATTTAATAGTCAGCTTAGAAACTTTTCACCCTTCGGCTTTTCCGCCATCCTGGTGTCATATGTCAGTAGCCTTTAGCAGGATTTAACTATTAGAGTTCAAACCTGTTTGAACTCTAAAATGTAGTTTTAGCATTGCAGTTTGTTTTCCTGCATTCATAGAGACTCTCTTTTCGTTTTCTGACTGCATTTTCTTCACAAGTCCCTGATCTCGTTCTCCTTCAACTCACCTGAATTTTCTCTATGGTTTTACACCAGCATTCAAATTCTCATTGGATGAGTCATCCTATATTTCATTCATGCCAACACTGGCAATTAAAAAAAAAATCAGAACAATGTTGTTATAACCATGGATTAAGAGTGCCTTTTACTTTTTACCCTGGAGGCATAGCCAAAATATTTCAGTCTGAACAATCCTCCGATTTTTTAAAAAAACTATTTGAGATCAAATACTGAAAACCTGTTTGGTTGCTACAGGTCACTGAAGGATTTTGACGGAACGGAATTATAGAAGGAAAGAATATGTACAAGGAAGGTCAAGAAGGGCTGATTACAGGGAATTTGTTCACTTTTGAGAAAGGATTTATATAGACACTTATTTAGAAAACGTTGAATTGAATATGAATACTACAAAACAATGTTCTTATGATAAATCCTATGCTACTAAGTAACATTTCATAAAACTTGAGGAGAATGCTATAACTTACTGTAGATAAGATAATTTCCCTTACAGTTGATGATGCATATTGATTTTAAATTCCAAAGAACTAAACATTGTGAACTAAGTATAGAATATATATGCATCTGTTCTGATACCCATCAAACTGGACTTAAACAAAATCAGATAAATGACTAGGTAATAAGTCATAGCAAAAGGATTCTTTATTTTCCTACTTTTAAACAGATGGAGTGCTAATGCATTTAGCATGAATCATTTTATAAAAGTAAGTTTCTCAGAACATGCATGTTTCTTGTGAAGTTCCTTTGTACTCACAGTATTTCAGAATAAAAAATAATGTGATCGAAAAAACAAGCAACAAGTTCAGAGGTTAACGGATGTTGTTTTAGTTCTATGTGAACAAATTTTAAAAGTATTTGTACAAACTTTATTACCATGATTGTATTTAAAAGCTAGGTGAAAATCCTATTGTTCAGTGGGAACTTCATCTTAGTGGTTTGTACACAACTTCCGGTCTTGTTATCTAAACTAACAAAGGTCATGTAAATAAACAGACATAAATTAACAGCATGATTCTTAGATAAACAGTGACATGGACTAGGAGTTAGAATTTCAGGAGGTAGATGGCTTCTAAATAATGGAAATGCTATGGGTGTGATTTCTCTCAATGTTTATTATCTAGTATCATTATACCCCTTGCTGGCTCATGAACTGGTATGCTTTTCATTCTTGCTGTGCTCAAGATAACCTTCCCCTGCCTGTTCCCCAGCTCCCTTCCCTTTCATGCAGCTTGTGTTTAATCTATATAAAGTTTAAGGCACTTTTTTTTTCTGCGATTCAAGCTTTTTAAGCCTTGTTTTCTGTCCAGTCATTCCCTATCGCACGTCTATCCATGCCCTGCTGTCTGTCTCTTTCAGACATTTTTTTTTAAAGGTGATTAATTCCAATAACCCATTTCTAGCTTCCCATTGTCTTAGTGTAAATTGGGGAGAATATTTCCTGACCTCAACATGAAGAAGTTGTGAAAGTCAAATGAGCTCTTGTGTATGAAAGGGCTTTGTACATAAGCTACTGGCTTCACGTAGCCAAGGAGCTTCCGCTCCAGCCCCAGTTACCTGCCTGTTTCAAATACAGCTTGTACCATTTGCTAGCCGTGTGAACTTCAGCAAGCTATGTAACTTTTCTGTGGAACTTCAGTTTCATAAAGTGGAAAATGGGGATCATAAATGTACTTAAATCCTGGGGTTGTTTGGTGATGGTTACATGAGATGATTCATAAATATTATGAAGTCAGAACATGATTAGAACAGTTTCAGTTTTAAGCCCCCAGTAAGTGCTAGTACAAGTGCAGGGATCAGACGGTGTTTCCCTCTTGATACCGGTGTACTTCTTCACAGGCTCATCTCTCTCTAGCCCAAGGCGAAAGCTAGGCTATATCCCTTGGGCGTGGTCTGTCACAACTAAGGATAAGGGTGGGTGTAGGGATCCTGGCTGAGCACATGTCTTTTGAGGATTGCCAGGTGCTTTTAACAGCTGTCTCTCTTTCTCTAAATAGTGTTCACTTAGCTTGGATTATCCTTTAATGACTTTATTTCGAATGACTTGTTTATGTCAATTTTTTCAATTTGCCACCTATTTATGCTTAAAGCCACAAAAATACATGCTTCCTAATCTGGAAAATGGGAATAGTAAGATTATCTACCGCTGGGTTTGTCATGAGATCAATTGAACCTCTTCCAAACGATATAAGGAAGTATAATATTCTAGGAAGCTTTTGAAAAATAAACTGGAGAAAATAGCATTTCCAAATGTTACCTTGAACACAGGAAATGAGGTGAGAAGAAACAAAACATACAATAAAAACCTAATATTCTAAAACTTCAGTAAGTTAGTGATTCTTCCAAATGAACTCTCCTCTCAGAGTGGTTCTCTGAATTTAAGCTCAGTGATGCTGTTGTTGCCCAAAATGTTTTGGGATTTCTTCTTTCAGAAGGGTTGTTAAGGACCTGGATGTAAACACTAACTCCTCCACTTTACGATAGTCATGACAAATATCTTCCTACTTCACAACTTCTTATTTGATATTGTTATAATTTTTGGTATACAGATGTTTTAAATAATTATTTCAGATAAATCTGTGAGTTCTTCCATTGTTTTGTGGTTCTTTTCCATCCAAAAATCAATTAGCTGTCCATTTAGATTTTTTTTTTTAAGTTCTTTTATAGTTCAGTTTTTCACACTTATCTCTTTATCTGGAATGTATTTCAGGAGACTGCATGAAGTGAACATTTAATCTGATTTTTTTCCCCAAATGGTTGGCCAGTTTTCCTAGTGTCAGTTATGGAATAATCCATGTCTTCCCCATTAGTGACGCTTCATTTATTGGAATATTGAGTTTTCTTTCAGGGCTATCTGTTCTGAAATATTTATTTGTCAATCTTTCTTCAGTAGTTCAATATTATTGTAATTATTATGGCTTTATAATACGTATTAATATGTGGCAGAGTAAATCTCATGTTATTATTCTTCCTTTTTGAAGTATTCTGGCTACTCTGCTTTTTCCTCCAGATGGAAATACATTTTTTCAACGTCTAAAAATGTCCCGTTGGAATTTTAGTTACAATTGCAAATTAAGGGATAGATATCTTTGTCTAGGAGCATAACATATTTCTCAATCTATTCAAATCTTTTTGATTTCACTTTTTCTCTTTTTTCTTTGTATAAATCCCTTTCAGTTCTTGCCAATATTATTTATATGTGAATAGAATCTTTTTAAGAAATATATTTGTTCCCAGGTTTCAACATCCCAAAAAAGTTATATTTCCCAATAGGTTATTGCTAGATCAGTAGAAAGTTATTGATTTTAATAATTATTTTATAAGAGATTTTCAATCAAGTTTCTTAAGTTTTCTAGGCAAAAAGTATCTGCAAATAAAGGCAATCTGTCTACTGCTTTGCAATATTTTACTTAGTATTTCTGTTTGTCTTATTACAGAGTGACTTCACATAATTTTAAATAATAGTGGTGAAAGCAGGCATATTTATACCTGCTTTTAATGAAAATGCCTGTCTGTCATTGAGTATGGAAATTTAAAAATACACACAAAAGTAAATGAAAGTCTAATGTGCCTCTCACCTAGCCTCAACAATTATCAACATTTTTGCACATACTTTTAGTGGTATTATAAATTAATCCAGTCTTTCGAATATTAATTTGGAAGTATCTATCCAAATATTGATCTGCAATTCCATTGCTAGGCATTAATCCAACAAGTACACCTGCATCGATAGGCAAAGACATTCAAGGATGCACTAACTATATGTAATTGCAAAAAACGAGAAAATAGTCTAAATGGTCCCTAATAGGTGAGTGAAAAATATGGTTCATTCATATAACTGTACTCAACCACTATGAAAAATTTTGGTAGGTCTGTATGTGCTGATGTAGGAAGATGTACAAGGTACTTTATGAAATTAAAAAATAAGAAGCAGGCCAGCTGCAGTGGCTCACTGTAATCCCAGCATTTTGGGAGGCCAAGGCAGGTGGATCACCTGAGGTCAGGAGTTCAAGACCAGCCTGGCCAACATGGCAAAACCCCGTCTCTATTGAAAATACAAAAATTAGCTGGGCATGGTGGTGTGCACCTGTAATCCCAGCTACTCAGGAGGCCTTTGGAGAGAAGGTGTAAACTTAATTTGACTGTCTTACCAGTAGCATTATTATTTTTATAAAATTTTATTAAAAAATATGATATTGGCTATCAGTTTAACATTTACTAAAAGTTTTTTAGAAATACAGTTGCAATTGGGAATAGGTGCTAGATTTTTATCACTTATCGAGACAATAAGGTTTTTATTCTTATATAACCTAAATGTATTTTTATATAAACTATTTTCCTAGTATTGAAATATCCTGGTATTTCTAGGATAAGATCTACCTGATTGTTTAAAATGACTGACTTTACTGAATATAATTTGCTAGGTTCTTTTTGGTATTTTGGGGTGAATTCTGGCATCGAGTTTCTTATGTGAACTTTAATTTTTTGAGTGTCCTTTCTTTATCTTCTTTTTTTTTTGAGATAGGGTCTTGCTCTGTTACCCAGGCTGGAGTTCAGTGACGAGATCACGGCTCACTGCAGTCTTGGCCGGTCGAGCTCAAATGATCCTCCTGCTTCATCTTTCCGAGTAGCTGGGACTGCAGGAGCCTACCACGAGGCCCAGATAATTTTTTACTTTTTGTATAGATGGGGTCTCTTGGAACTCCTGGCCTCAAGCCATCTTCCCCCCTTAGTTTCCCAAAGTACTGGGATTACAGGTGTGAGCCGTCATGTTTGGCATATACCATTTTTGATAGGTTTTATAATAAAAAAGGGTTTCACTCACAAAAAAAATTAAATTTTAGTGTCTTTACTCATTTAGAAAGGGGATTTTATGTCTTTCAAAATTTGCAAGAATTTGCCTAAAGCCTCTCTCAGTCTTTAGGCCTTTTAAAATTTATCCCCTAGCTTTGATCCACTTACTTTTTCTACTCCTAGATTCAATTTGAGTGATTTATGGTTTTCCAGAAAAAAATATTTAGCACATAGCTAATTTCATATAAAGTCTCTTTGGCAGGTCAGGAGATCGGGACCATCCTGGCTAACACGGTTGAACCCCGTCTCTACTAAAAAATACAAAAAATTAGCCGGGCGTGGTGGCGGGCACCTGTAGTCCCAGCTACTTGGGAGGCTGAGGCAGGAGAATGGCGTGAACCCAGGAGGCGGAGCTTGTAGCGAACCGAGATCATGCCACTGCACTCCAGCCTGGGTGACAGAGTGAGACTCCATCTCAAAAAAAAAAAAAAAAAGGTCTCTGTATCTGTTGTATCTCCGTTTTCCTTTATATTTTCTTTTCTTTTTTTTTTTTTTTAATAGATTCATCAGCGATTTCTCCATTTCCTTGATCTTTTTCCAAAGAATTACCTTTGGAATTGATCAAAAACATTGTTTTCTAATCATTAATTTCTGCTCCAAACTTTCCCCAATCCTCCATTTCTTGGAGTTTAATTTTTTAAAAAGCATTAATCAGTTCACTTATTTTTGCTCTTTCTAGTTCAATTTTTCCCTGTCAAATGATGTTACTAAACTCAGTGTGGTTTCAAATGACTTGGGTATGTTTTCTAAAAATCTGCTCTCAGAGGAGGAAGATTTGCTATCACTGATGATGTCATTTAAAAGAATGTGACTCAGACTCTTGTGGCAAATTTCCAAAGAATTCTAAAAATGTTTGAGTAATGGGAACGCAATTGTAGCAAGCTTATGACCTACTCTGAAGGAGCCAATTTGTAAAACCTGCACGTTTGCTGAACATTATCTACCCTTATATATTTGGAAATAATCAAGTGCTAGGATTTAAAGAGGAGCTTTCACTTTTGTTTATTGGGATGCCTTCTGATACTGCACGTCTGTAAACCAAGATATTCTTAATATTTTTCTTTTTGTGAAAATGTATTTAAACACATCATATATACAGCCTGGCTTCATTTTTGCTCCCAATAGAAATTAACCTCAGATGAAACATTTTTCAAACAAATATTAAAAATTGTTCACATGCTAGAATGACCAGGTTTTCCTTGCAAAAACCAATTCAGTAGCTTGATGATGTGGATGAAGGCAGAATGTTATTAAAAATAATTAAGTGCTCTGATAGGCCACAATTATAAGCAATAAAAATAATCTCTAATAAAATGTATCGTGCCAATAGAAACGTAGATTTCAGGTGTGACCTTTGCCAACGTATGCAGCAGAACTTATTAGAGCCACGTATTTGTAGATTATGTAACAGTCTTTAAGTGGTCAGGAAGGGGAGGATTTTGTGGTCAGAAAAGTAGAACTGTCCTATTTAACATATGACCCTGGCCAGTCCCATCTCAAATTACTGTTGATCAAGTTACAGATGGTTGGGAAGCCCAGATGGAAGGGAAGCCTAGAATAAGCCCTGACAAAATTGCAATAAACAGTAGGCCACAAAGCCAGTGGCCGTTATCATTAAACACTTACTGAAGTATTTAATATAGAAAATAATGCAAAGAAAAATTGTTTCGCAAAGCACTATGAACCAGAAATCACTTAAAAAGGCTTTAACATATCCTCCCCTGATGTCTTTAGGAAAGCTAGAACATGACTAAAAACATAAGTAGACCCCCAGACTTTATGATCTTTGATCGTGATTTGAAAGCATTTTGTTTTGCACTTGCATGCATCCCAGGCTTAAGTTTCCAAATTTTTAAAGCATTTAAGTGCCTAATGATCTAGGAATTTACTCTTGAGAATAAACACCACTAGGAACCAATAAATGGAAGCCCAAACTTTTATTATTTCTAGCAACTTCAAATAGGGGCACACGTATAAAAATTTATATATTCAGCATTGGTCTCAATTGGTTGCCGTTTACAGAAGCACTTTAATGGGACAGTAAACCAGACCCCAAACAGGGGAAAAAAAATCCTAATTTTGCGTTATTGTGGTTGCAAAATTTTCAGAAAAGCACAGATCTAAAGCCCAAAACCTGCTAAATGATTCACATGAAGGTAGAGCCTGAGGCCAAGTTTAAGTGCTAAGATTTTACTAGGAGGTACAATTCCAGGGTTTTAAAGGTGAAAGGAAAGGCGAAGGCAGGCAAATACAAGGTGGTACATTACTGAGCTGAAAACAACTTCACATGCAAGGACAGCTTCCAGACAAATCATGTAGAACCAGCATGCCTTGGGACTGTGTGGATGGCAGGGAGAGGAGTTTCTATGCTGGCTACTTCATCCTTTCTGTGCCCTTTGGGGAAAGTATGCCTCACAGGGCTCTAACTCTCCCAGTCTTCTGTGGGCAGCACCTGACCCCTCCAGGTAACTGCTAGGGAAGAGCACTCTGTTCCTTCAAATTTCTCACCTGAGTCTGAGAGCATCCTATCATCAGAGCCTCTGTGTCAGGGAGGCAGTGCTGAAGCATGACCCTCATCTGGGGGAGGCTGTCGGGAGATGGCACTGGAGGCCAGGCCTCTACCCTAAGCAAGAGTTGCAGGCCGGCGTAGAGGTGGACGGTGGGACAGAGTAAATCCGGGGAGGCACATCAACCGGGTCCGGTAGAGCATAGCTTTTTGGACCTAAGCAATTCCTGCTGCTGGTGTTCACTGCTTCTCAATTCAGAAACAGCACGGATTTAGCTCTCAGATTTTGTAAACTGTGATTTTCTCCCTTATTCCGCAACGATCACCTAGCCACGACCTTCTTTAACTCTTCCCCCCACCCTCCAACTTTTGAGGAAATGACTTTTCTTATAATTTGAATGTTAATAAACTGTACCCATTTAGAAACTACAGTTTGATGATCTTGGGCAACTGTATACGTCATGTTGACGCCACTCCTATCAAGATATGAAATTGTCCCACCACAGCCCCAAAGTTCCCCCCCCCCCCGCTCCTGTGCATTCCATTTTGTCCAGTTCCACTCCTTTACCAGGCAACCGCTTTGCATCGCTACCGTTGCTTCTTCTAGAATGTCCTATAAATGGAATCAGGCCGACCATAGCTATTTTGGGTTCTTCCCCCCACCCCCCCACAGCATCGTGTTTTTCAGCTCCACCCACGTGGTTCTGGGTATTAATCCTATGGTAGGACTAGCTAGACGCTGAAGAACTCATTATGCGCCGTTAGGTAATTTTAATCCGCATCATCTCATTTCTATTGTCACAATAGAAGAAACTGAGCCGCGCCCGGCGTGTGGGCGTGGGAGGGAGCACCCGGGCGGAAGGCCGACTTCCGTCCGTCAGTCGGCCTGGACCTGCTAGCACCCGCTGTCAAGCCTGAGGGGACAGACGCGACCTGGCGTCAAAGCGAGGCACCGACTCAGGCAGACGCACAGCCCAGGACGCAGGCGCGTCGAAGGCTCCACGCCCAAGCCCTGGCAGAGGGTTCGGCTGGCGCGAGGCTGAAGGCCCAAGAGGCCGGGGCCGCTACACTCTCGCCACCGGGACGGCCTCCAGGTCTCCTTGCCCCACCAGAGAGGCCCGCGGCGGCTACTCCGAGGCGCAGGGGTAAGGCCGCAGCGGGCAGCGAGGGACCAAATGCAGGGAACACGCGACGCGGACCAACGGGAGCCACCGCGGCGTCTCTTGAGGCGCAGTTCTATAAAAGCGCACTGAGCCGCATCACGCTGCGCGTTTCCTTCCGCGCGGGGCCGGCGCTACTTCCCTCCCGACCAGGCCGCCGGGCCCGGAGTTGCTGAGACGTCGGCAAGGCAGCAACGGGCCGCAGCCGCTTTTCGCCTGCTTCCTCCGCTCGCTCTAGAGGGCACAGCGAGGCGCGGGGCTCAGCATGCCGCTTCCCCGCGACGGAGGTGGCCGGCGCGCTCCTGCCTGCTGTAAAGGACCGAGCAGGAAGAGCAGTCTCTGGTTTCTGTGGCATCTGGAGACTTAGTTTCCCGGCGCGAGGGAAACAAAGGTGCTGGCGTGGAGCGGCCTTCCCGCCGCTATTGTCTGGCTGCCTGTCAGGGAGCAGCCGCTTTCGCTTTCTTCTGCCGAACGGAACGTGGTGACTCGGGGGCCGCGGAGCGCCTTCGAGGCAGCTTTGTCTGCGGAAAGGGAGCGCGGCGGGCGGCCTGTCGGAATGGTCACTGCTCGTTTTTCGCGGGAGGCGCGCCAGGGACCGCGGGGCGATTTCTCCGCCTTAGCGAAAGAAAGGAGAAGCCGGGATTTGTGGCCGCTCCGTCTTCGTTGCGATTTGAGCCCTGGCGTCGGCGGGAGGGGACCAGTGCTGTCCGCGCGCACCCCCTCCGTCGCCGTCAGGGTCGTGCTCCTTAGGTTTCCTGCGGTTTTTCTGCTGCTTATGAGACAGTGTCTGGGACCAAGTTCTCCCAACATGGTCTTCTCCTCTCGCAAATAATCGTTTTATGATGTTTGTTCTGCTGAATCCACCGGGCGCCTCAGACACGGGCCCTGACGGCACCACCGGCCTGAGGGAGGCGTGGAGAGAGGGGAGGAAGGCGGGAGGGCTGTGGGGCTGCAAGCTGGTTTGGGGATCCCATAATCTTAGAATTTTATTGCAGAGCCAGTGGAAGCGCCTGGTCAGAGAAGCGGGAGGCAACTGAGCCTAAGAAAGGAGCTTGGAGTCAGCAGTGAAGCTCTATTGTTTATTTTAGTTTTATTTTCATAGATTCAGGAGGTAGAAGTGCAGCTTTGTTACTTCCAGGTATTGCAGAGCGGTGAAGTCTGGGCTTTCAGTGCTGCCCCCACCCAAATAGTGTCCTTTGGACCCATTAGGTCATTTCTCATCCCTCAGAGTGACTGCTATTTAAAAGGCATCTATTGTTAGAGCAGGCAAGCTGCAAGGGCAAAAAACGAAACAAAAAACAAAACAGGGTTGGGGGGAAGCATAGAGTTTTTTTTTTTTTTTTGACAGCGGCGTAGTAAAGTTTGGATTTAGAGCTTTTTGTTACTGCCCATCTCCCATACTCCTGTTTTATTTCTCTTTGTAGCATTTATAACCTCCTGGTATGATAACGCATTTTACACGTTTATTGGCTTCTCTGCCCACTTGATTTTTATCTCCTTTTGGAGAGCAGGAAATTTTTTGTTCCCTGGAGCCTAGCATGGTACCTAGCAGTGTACGGGGGGCTTTGTAAATATTTGCTGAATCAGTGGATAAAAAAGAAACAGGGCACATTATCTAAGGTTATTGTGAGACAAGCATAAAACCAAAAGGCGAATGATGCAAGGCGAAGTTACCTCTTTGAACCTGCTCTTTGTATTTTGGAGCAGTAATACAAGCAGTAATAGCTAAGAAGGAGTCACGCCAGCATTCCATTTTCCAAATAAGAAAGTGAAACAAGTGAGCTCTCACTTCTGGGATGCTTTCCACTTCATTAGAGGGATTGGTTCTCTGAGGTCAACCCATCAAAAATTTATGAATAAAGTGGAAGCCATTTATTACTGTTCCTCTGTTACCCTCAGACATATTCTCATTTCCAGCAGCAGGGAGTTAGGGTGGCATGCCTCGTGAGCAAAACATGGGGCTTGGGGACATTCAGAACACCTACAAGAAGGTGGTGTACACAGTGCTTGGAGACATATCTGGGGAGTGTTTCAGATGAAAATTGGCCATATCCTCCTCTGTTTCAAAAATGGCCCCACAGGTTGCACATTTGTAAGTGGTGGATTTGTTTTGAGGGAAGTGAGAGGGAGGAGTACACTTTGTTTTGGAGTGAAGAGGATCAGAGTAGCCAGCTCCTCTGAGAAACTACCCCAGTCTCAATCTCCATTCCTTTGGAACTTTTCGTTAGGAAAAGGCCACATCTTGGCTGGGAAAATTTATAACACCTGTTACAGTACAGTTGGAAAGCTCTAAATAAAAAACAAGTTAAAATTTTCGTTTATTCCTCAGTCACCCAGCAATTACAGCATCCTGGTACACAAAACTGGAGGTATCCTTGGAGGTCATTTATTTATTCAACAAGTACGCTGTATTTATTGAGCATTTTTCATGTGCTAGGCATTTTTCATGTGCTAGGCATTGTTCTAGATGCTGTAGATACAGCAGTGAACAAAACACAAAAATCCCCTCTTTCATATTGTTCCACTCCCAGGGCCCTTTCATCCTCTCAATATGTTGTTTTTCTTATTTTAACATTTGCCACAACCACCTTCTTTGCTAGTTGGTTCCCTTTCTTCACCAATTTTTTAAAAACTCATTTCTTCAGTCCCTCAACTCATCTGAGATACGAACATATCAAAAATATATGATGAATACAATTTAAAAGTCAGATCCTTTTTTAAAAAAAACTTTTAACCAGAACGAATCCACTTCTAAAATTTTCTTTTTTATGCCTGTAATATTTAAAAAGCCTAAAAATGATCTTGCTGGTTTTCTTCAGTTGACTGTTGTGTAAGTGAAAATTACTTCCCAAATTCTACTACTAGCTATTATAATCAAATCAGCTTTCACTCTTCCATGAGAATATTTCCTTCACAAGACTTTGGTTGACCATAACCAATTTTATAGTAATATACAACAAAAAATGTGGAGAATAGCAAAATTAAACACATTTTTTTGAAAAATAGAGGTGTTCTTTTCCAGGATTTTTTTAAAAGAGTAAATAATGTTAGCTTGGAGGCTTGGAATGTAAATGTATGATGGGATTCTAGTGCACAGCACAGCCCCATAAGGAATATTCAAGCCTAATTTATCTTAGTTGTATTATCTCTCTCTTCCACTGGTTTTCTCTAAACTTATTTCCTGTCATTCAGTCTAAAATGCTCACTGCCTCAAATGTTCCCTGAAGACTATGGCTTAACTATAATTCTTCCCCTTCCACATTTCACATTTAAATGTGTTTTATTTCAGACTTGCTTAAACATTCTTGTGAACTATCCCTACTTCCCTGCTTATCCTCTTCAGCCTAAACTGAGGAAGCATGCTGAGCTCCTCACTTCTTTCCCCCAGGTTGCTCAAGCCTAGGAATCAGAGCCAGATTACCTAAAATGCTAGTGATTCTCAATGCTGGCAGACATACTAGAATCACTTAGGAGACTTTAAAAATACTGATTTCCTGGCCTACGCCTGACCAAATAAATTAGCATCTATGGCATTGGAGTCCTAACACTGATATTTTTATAAAGTTTCCCAGGATATTCTAATGAACAGCCAGTTTGACAAACTGCAGCAGGCAGCCCAGGTATCTCCTCGGCAGTGATTCTCAAACTTCAGTGTTTCAGCATCGCCTGAAAGGCTTGTTAAAACACAGATTGCTAGACCCTACCCGCTGAGTTATTGATTCAGTAGATTTAGGGTAGATCCCCCATATTAGCATTTCAAACAAGTTCACAGGTGATGCTGATGCTGGGATCATTTTTTGAGATCCTTTGTTCTCTCACCAACAGAAACAAAGACATGCAAGAAAAAAAATGAGAGAAAAAA
The DNA here is from genome assembly GCF_002776525.5 of Piliocolobus tephrosceles. Lineage (NCBI taxonomy): Eukaryota > Metazoa > Chordata > Mammalia > Primates > Cercopithecidae > Piliocolobus > Piliocolobus tephrosceles. Next base: position 108,932,443 of record NC_045442.1, on the reverse strand, counting down.
ATTAGAAAGATTTTATTTGATATTTCAAACAAAGCTTTGAAGCAGTTTAAAGGTGCAAATTAGAAATGAGCTTCTTTGCCTTTATTTGATGGTTTAGTGTGATTTTTAAATTTAAAATTGTATTTGGGAAAAGAGGACTACCATAATTCTTTTATGTTAGGGGTAGTTTCTAGAAGTCTTAGGCCCTCTGCATTTTTTTTCATATAAACCTCACCTTTCACCCTTCCATGAGAATGTTTCACCCAGATTTTGCCTGACCATAACGAGTCTTACAGTAGCCCACAACAAAACATTTGTGGAGAATAGCAACATAAAACACACACACACACACACACACATGAGTGAGAGTGGAAGAGAGAGATCTCACTTCCAGCAAAAACGCGTAAGGCAGAAATAGTGTTTATCTTGTTTTCCTGGTGATAGGCAAACCTTATCTTGCATGTTCAAGCCTGTGACAGAGAACTTGACACATGAAGGGCATGCAAATATCATTGCAGAAAACTTGTCCGAGTTATGGAAATAAAGAGTACTTTGCTTTTGACTAATTTTCCCATCTGTTTTTGTAGTTTATGCTCTCTCTACCAGCTCATGAGATTTCATGAAGAAAGTCAGGTGCAGGAAGCTTTCAAACTTGCCTAGAACCTTACAGCTCATTAGGTATAAAATGAGAGTTCTTGGCTCCCAAACTCTTTATTCTTTTCTCTAGAACATGCTGGAATTCAAATGCCAGTACACTGGATCTGAAAGGAAGAGAGAAAAGATTTTATACTCTTCAACCCTGTAAAGTGAAATGGAAGAAAAACACGCTGCAGTTTTCAAGTTCATGAAACAGTTACAAGAATTTAGATGCAATTTATGACACCTGAGGGAGGAACAATAGGAAAAGGAAAGAAAGAGAAGTAGAAAAGATTTCAGGGAAAACACCTGTATAGTTAGCTAATAGTCCTAGGGCCAGAAAGAGATTATGTTGGACCTTAAGGAAGACAGGGCAGAAGACTCATCATTTTCGTTTTGGTTCTTACGAGCCACCCCAAAATTTAGTGGCTTAAAACAAGAGCACTTTATTTGCTGACAATTATTTGGGTTAGGAATTCAGGTGGGGGTCAGGGAGGATGGCTTTTTTTGTGTGTGTTCCATGTGGTCTTGATTAGGGGTATTTCAAGGGGCTGGAGGATCCAAGTTTGGCCTAATCCACAAGTCTGGACCTTGGTTCTCCTCCATGTGCCTCCCTCTCACTCCACATGGTCTTGAGTAATTCAGTAGTCTAGCTCAGGCATTTTTACATGGCAGTGGTTTACCAAGGGGTAGAAGGAATCACACAGTATTACTTTCATTGTATTCTGTTGGTCAGAGCAAGTCAGAGGGCCATTCTGGATTCAAAGAACTGGAAAATTGATGGGTGGATGGTACAGGCACATTACGAAAGGAATGTGGTTAGGCTGAGTAAAAGAAGCCAGACACAAAAGAGCACATATATTATACTGTTTATATGAAATTCTAGATAAGGCAAACTATAGTGACAGCAGATCACTGGTGGCCTGAGGCTAGAGGATGGGGATTGCCAGCAAAAGGGTATGAGGGAGCTTTTTGGCATGATAGAAGCGTTTTGTACCTTGATTGTGGCAGTATATATACAAGTGTATACATTTGTCAAAATGTATGCATTTTATTGTAGTTATTTAGGTAAAGTATACCTTTAAAAAAAAGGTACGAAATAGGAGGTAGGAAGGATTGTCATGACCGCCATCAGAAGTGATCTAGTACACATAAAAAGTTAGATCTGAAGGGACCTTAAATGATCCTGTGGTCCAATGTCTTCATTATACAGATAAGGAAAGTGAGACTCAAAAAGCGGACCTTGGCAAAGGATACTCTGCTAGTTTGTGATAAAAGCAGGATTGGAATCCAGATTCCTGACCACAGTCTTCCTGTCACTCCTTCCACAGCCTCAACAGGATCAAGGAAAAGGATGCCCTGGCCTGTGTCCCACTGAAACACATAGAATTTCCAGGGGTCAGTACAAACAGTCAAGAACAGAGATTTCTGTGCTCTGTTCCTAGTTCTGAGAGACTATGGACACATTCCTGTAACTATTCCATGAGTCAGTGTCTACAATAAAGGTGAATGGAACAGTGTTTAGAAATAGAATAGAAAACCATGGAAAAAAAAGAGCACCTATGCCACACATCTGTGGCCGGCAGTGCCATCTTGGATGTCCTAGGAGGGTATTGATGGGAAAAGACAAGGAGGGCTCTGGAACAATTGAAATGTTATTATTTACTTAGATTTTACTAAATTAATAAACCCACCTTTCAGGCTTGTAAGGTGAGAATTATTGCTAGCTTTTGTAGTGTGCTCTATAGAGTAAGATAGAGTTGAAATAATAAATAGTATAGCAACCCATAGTAAAATGCAAATATTAGTATTTAGGGAATTTGAAAAAGTGAATACAGTTTACTCTCTTTTTAGTGTACTTTCTTCACTCAGAAAAAATGACTTTGAACCTTGTCCAAAGTCTCAGACATTTATCAGATGTATTTAATTCCTTTGGATGCCAAAGATGCTTTTGAAAAAATGTCTACAACAGATGTTAAAATGCTGTCAGCTGAATGATTTGCTGCTGGGACATCAGAGAGTAATACCCTGCTGATCTGTGGCAATTACCTAGAGACCAATGGACTTGAACTTTGGATGGAATCTGAACTTTTTTCTAACACAAAGTCATATTTGAAAAATGAATGATTCAGCAGGGAAAGTTTTTTTCAAGAGAACATTGCTCTGATACATTTCTGAAGATTGGGTTTTTCTTCATTTTCGTTTTGGTTGTTGTTACTTCCTCATTTTTCTAATACCTGTATCTTAAAAATGATTATATAATAAGCATTTTATTAAATGAGGGCTGGGACACTAATTTGCATCTTAGAGTTGTGGCTTTTGTCTCATAGTTGCAGGCTAGGAGAGTCTGCTCCTTCACAAAGATGAAATGCAGTTGCAGAATAATAACTCTACTACCAAGTGGAAAGTGGTGCAGTTATGGAAATAATTCAAGCCTAGAATATCTACTCTTGTTTGGATAACCCCAGCTGGCTACCGTTAGCTTTGGTACCGAACGGATTCCCCTTGCTGTAAGTTGGGTTAAAGAGGGAAAAACAATGTGAAATGTAAAGAAATCAGTTTAGGGCTCTCTTAGAGTTTAACCTCAGCAATCCTACAAAATTTAGCTTAGTCTGGGCCCAAATATTTCAATTAAAGACCTTAAAAAAAGCGATATTTCCACTCTCGGGGCTGCCATTTTTTGAAATATCTGAACTACCCAACATATGATATTATTCATTACCCATGCAGACTTTCTACTTAGGTAAATGCACATTTTGCCAGTTTTTTTTTTTTTTTTCAATCAACATTGGCAATCACGTACAGGTCACCAGTACTACCTTAGGGCCTCAGGAGCCCAGCATGAAATGAGACTCACGACAGAGACGAACCAAAATTTCTAGATCTTCCACATCCCTGCCGGGCTGGCTCCCACTTCCCACCATCACTGCTGTTCCTGTGGGACTAACGGTTTTAGTCACCTCCTATTTACCACATTGGTGAGGAAGGGATTCTCACGCTAAGGTTATGCTGTTGGCCAGACACACAGCACCTGACACTGGACACTTGGGATTGACAGCAGCTTATTAGTCACATATACTCATAGCCAGGGGGAGAGGGATACGGCACACAGGAGCAAATGAAGGTTGTCTTCGGGAACTGAATGAATAAGCAGGGGCTTGAGAGGCAGGCTTTGTGATAACAAGAGGGTGGGATGCCCCCTGCTTCCTATAGGATGATGTGATTGGCTTGTTTCAATTCCATGGGCTGGCAGGGAACTGAAACCCAATGCTCAGGGATAAGCAGGAACAGCACTTGATGAGGAGGGTAGATTGGCTAGGGGACCTTATCTGCAGAAACAGAGAGGGAAGAAGGCTTTCAATTAGGCCATTTGAGGCCGGCCCTCTTGGTTTTCCCCAGATGACAAGTAATACTGCTCCTTACTTTTAGGTCTGACACCACAATAGCAAAGTCAGGACATTATTTCTAGACCACCATCTACTATGCCCTCTTATAACTGGGAGGAAAAAAAAGAGATGGAGTGTGGCAAAGGATGCAGGCCAAACGCTTTTAGTAAATACTTTCAATTTGTCAAAAAAACAAATGTTTACAGAATATCTTGATGTGCCATCACTAGAGTAGGCACAGGGACTTAGAGAGGAGTGGACCACAATCTTATTTGGAAGGAGTCACATGGAGGAGATGGGGAGGGCACAAGTAGATGATTATAATACAGAGTGATGGATGTGGGAATTGGGATTTGCACATGTGCAGTGAGAGCGCAGTGATGGGAGCATTTATCCAGCAAGGCGAAAGGTCACAGGGATAAGGGACAGTGGGCCCTGAGCTGGCCTCAAAGGATGAGTAGGAGTTTGCCAACTGGAGAAGGAGAGAAATGGGAGCATCATCTCAGGAAGCAACCAGTAGTTGGGAGCATTGTTCCAGAAGGGCTGTTCCAGGAGCTTTCTTCTCCTCTCACTGCCCCCACCCCTACCACCCTGCATTTCCCTTTGGTCCTTCTTTTTCCCCCAGGCATCTTCTCATATTTGCAGAATCAGATTCTTTCCTCATATTGTTCAGGGTCATTGCTGTTGGGGATGGAGGTGATGGGAGCAGGAGCAGGGAAAATGAGAGAAGTGTGCCGAGGGGGCTGAGGAAATAACAAGAATGAACTTTACTCACCTGACCATCTTACCAAAGGCTGCCTTTGAGTGCATGTGTAAAACTTGCCAGTCACTGGATATACCAAAGACCCCAGTTCTGGAACAGGCCAGCTGGGCTCTGTCCAAAGCTCTGTTATGGAGTGCTCAGATTCCCTGACCACTCATCTGCTGTCATTCTCTGCTGCTCTTGGAATCCTCTCCATACACTGCTCTTCCTCCCCTTGGACGAGACGATCAACTCTTTCTAAAAGACTTAAACTTCTCTAGAGACTAAGGAGGCAGGAACCAAAGAGTTTAAGCTCTTTTCATCCAGTTCAGGGGCACTGCTGTCAATGTTTCTACTTAGATCAGTGAGCTGTATTTATTTTCTTACATGATTTTCTGCCTTCACATGTGCTGATCCCTTGGACTGGAAATTGCCTGCACTTCCTCTCTTCCTCTCTCCCTATGTTCTCATCTGGAAAACTCCTACCCATTATTTTTCAAAGCCTAATTCAAAATCACTTCTTCAGTGAAGGCTCCCTTAACTCCCTCAGGCAAGCTAGTTGCTACCTCTCAGGGCTCTTTTAGCAGCTATTTTAAACTTCAAACACATTGATTATAATTCTGTTTGCATGCATTTCCTTCACTCATCTAAGCTTCTAAGGCATTTTTGTTTTTATAGCAACGCACAGTAACAGACACATAGTAGGTATTCAGTAAAAGTTGAATGAATGAAAGGAGATAAAAGCCAAAGAAAAACCCTTTAAAAATCTTACATATATATAAAACTTCCAACTATCAGTTTGCAGAAAATAGACTGCAGAGAAAGATGTTAAACACCACCCCAAAATGCAATCAGCAAAACCCGACGAGGGGAAATTCTTTAGGACAAACAACCCAGTTTTCTGAAAAATAAATTACAAAGAGGGAAAAAAGAGAGATGGAAGATGGCCTCTAATTAAAAAGAGACTTAGAAGACATAACAATCAATTGCAAAGCATGTACTTTATTTGGATCTGATATTTAAGAAATTAAATTATGACATGAGACAATGAGAAATTTAAACATTGACTGGATATTTGATAACATGAAGGACTATTTGTTATTTTAAGCATGATGATGATGTTATACTTATTTTGACAGGAGAGTAGCCATTGTATTTCAGTGTTAAGTAATGAAATGTTTACAGGTGAAATGATACAATATCTAGAATTTGCTTCAAAATAATAAGGGAGGGAGGAAATGGACAACAGTGTGAATGAGGCAAGGTTGGCCTTGGGATTGGTGGTGGTTGCAGCTGAAGTGATGGGCATACAAAGAGTCACTATATAAATATTGTTATGTGTGCTTGAAATTTTTCTTGTGTTGTTTAAAAACAAAAAATAATCATTTTCTGATAGTATTTTAATAACAGAGTTAAAATGATTACTCCTCACCAGAATGTGAAAAAGTTTTTAAGTTTAACGTATGGTTATCTGCAATTTTTAAAATGTATTTATATATGTGCTAAAATATTCCCCAAAGGGACATCATTTAGAAAAAAACGAGTAAATCCAATTAGGAATATCTGTTTTTCAAAGTGATATCTATATAATAATGTATCAATTAGCAAGCTACTTTATTTTATTATTATTACTGATTGCAGGCAGTTCTTAGGTGCAAAGCAAATTTGGAAAAATGGTTTCTAAGCACCATCACCAACAATGTCAGCAATAAGTAGATTTTGAAGTTTGTTCACTTCCACAAAGTCCAAAGTTCTGTAAGTTAAACAGTGGGTTTCCAAGGGTGCTTATCTGTGTGGTTAAACACGGTATGGTGATACTGACATGGGCAGTGCTTTTGGGGGAAAAAAAAAAAGCTTCGTTAAATCACTTTACACAACATGGGTTACTTAGAATATTAAATGTTTTATCATTTGTATCTTCAATTTAACATTACTTTTTTTTTATGATAAATATCTTCCCAAACCTAAAGATTGTGTGTCAAAACTTGTTTTTCTTTTTTAGACTTGCCCAGTAGAGTCTGAGGATGTGGGCTCAGTACCCTGCCTCCCCTGCCCCCAAGAGTATGGATGTTCTGAGTCCCTTGGTCCTTGTAACTGATGGTTGTCATTAAATGTGTGTTTAGTTGAAATAGTAATGTCATATGTAAATGTTTTAAGTTTTTAGATTAATTAAAAATATTTCTTAGTTCTAAATATATCTGAGTTTTTCAGGTGTATGTGTACGTGTGTGTTGCTGTATAACTGGGAAGCAGGGGTAGAAGATTAAGACCCAACCTTTATTGAATGGCTACTCTGTCAGCTAATGTGCTAAGTGCTTTTCAGGTGTTGCTTCATTTAACCCTCCTGACACACAGTCACGAATAATTTTACTATTTCCAATTTGTATGAAATGTTAAAGAAGGGCTCAGAGAAAATAAGACACTTGACCAAGGTCACACAGCTTGTAAGCAGGGGGAGCAGGGAGTTGGATGCCTATTACCCTGGTTTATACTGTTTCCCCCCTTGTACTCTGATTAATCATTTTCTCCTCAAGACTGTGAACACCTCACTCCTCCCCCCGCTTTTTTTTTATTAGAAAAAAAGAGATGGGGTCTTGCTTTGTTATTCAGGCTGGATGGAGTGCAGTGGCACTAGCACAGCTCACTGCTGCCTCAAATTCCTAGGCTCAAGCAATCCTCCCACCTCAGCCTCCCAAGTAGCTGGTACTATAGGTGTGTGCCACCACACCCAGCTAATTTTTAAAAATTTTTTTGGTCAGGCATGGTGGCTCACGCCTGTAATCCTAGCACTTTGGGAGGCCGAGGCGGTCGGATCACAAGGTCAGGAGATCAAGATCATCCTGGCTAACACGGTGAAACCCCGTCTCTACTAAAAATAGAAAAATTAGCTGGGTGTGATGGTGGGCGCCTGTAGTCCTAGCTACTTGGGAGGCTGAGTCAGGAGAATGGCGTGAACCCGGGAGGCAGAGCTTGCAGTGGGCCGAGATCGCGCCACTGCACTCCAGCCTGGATGACAGAGCGAGACGCCATCTCAAAAAAAAAAAAAATTTTTTTTATTTTGTAGAGAGATTGGGTTTTGCCATTCTAGTCCAGGCTGGTCTTGAACTCCTGGGCTCAAGAGATCTTTCTGCCTCTCAGCCTTCCCAAGTGCTGTGATCACAGATGCGAGCCTGTGTGAACCCTTAAAGAGCAGCCTTCCATTAATCTTTGGGGATTTCACAACTCCTTAACTAAAATGAATATTTAATAAATATCTGTTAGAAAATCTCAGCAAATCATTCAAGTGTCAGCTCAGGACAGGAGTTGAAAGCTCTTTCTTTGCCAGCATATTTTAAACTCACCTTTGGGACTGACCATATGTAATTATTGAATAACCATTTAAGAAAAATGTTTGAGAACACATTTGCAGGCTTCAAACTACATAAAGAAACGGGAGAAAAGGAATGATGCCAAACACTGGGGTCAAGGTTAAAAAAAATGAGATTTAAATTTGGAAACTGATAAATTAACCAGAAAAGTTTATGTATTCGGGGTTTTACTATGTGGTCTTGCTGCAGAACAAGTGGAGAAACTAACAACCCATGGAAGAAAATTCGTATAATACTGGGATCAAGTCAAAACACCTGATGGTTTTAGAGGACAGAATTTTCAGAGAGAAAAACACAACCAGATGACTCTCTGCACCCCTTTCCCAGGTCATGGGTGCCTGCCTGATTCCTATAGCAATGAAGGAACGTTTTCCTGATGTGACCATATTCATGGTGTCAGTGCAATCGCAGCAGAGATGACGCTCCCCACTCAAGCTGCCATGTGACTTGACAGGTGAGACGTTAAGTAATAGCTAATAATATTATCTGCCATTTGTTGCATGCCCAATATATGCCAGGGGCACTAATAAGTATTTTACATAAGTTATCTAATCCTTCCAGAACCAAATGAAGAAACTGAGGCTTAGAGAAGTTGGGATTTTGCAGCTAAAAGATCTTTCTCTTGGACTCTAAAGCCCAGGCATGTTCTGGCAGGGATTATGGTAGCTGAGGGTGACTAGTAGTGTTAGGAAGGTGAATTTTTGTTTAACAATCCCCAATGACAAAAGTTTGTAAGCATTTAGACTGTTTCTGAGGAGCCATGCTCTAGAAATATCTAGAGACAACTAAGAAGGTGACAGGCCAAGGAGTTGGAGGATTGCTGACCCAAGACCCCCAAGGACCTCTTTAGCAGAAACTCAGCATTTAGAAGCCAGGGTAAAAAGCCAAAGGTAAACTAACTTTAAGATGTCTGAATTTTCAATAAAGGAAACACTGCCAGGGAGGTATTGAGTAGGTGAGATCATTGGGAATTTGGCCTGTTGTTTCTGGCACCTGCTTCTGTGTGTCCGGACTTTGTAGCACCTCCTGCCCTCAGTTCCTCCCTATTCTAGTTTGACATGCTCAGCCTGGCTTCCAGAGTCACCCCTCCAAAGCATTGAGGTTATTGTAAGCTCTTTGAGGGCAGCGGCTTGGTTACTGACAAGATTCCAGTATGGGAGCTGCTCAGTAAATATCTATGAACTGTTCCAGGGGTCACCAAGTTCCTGTTGTCAAGAGAGAACCCTGGGCAAGAACCAGGGCCATGTTCCTTCCTGGTATTCTTTTCCCCACTGCCTAAGGAGCTCAGCCATGAAACGTGGAAAAGCTATGGAGACAGTAACTCTGTGATCATGACAGTCAGGTCCTTTTCTCACTTTTATTGCAGCCTGAAAGACTGTCCTGTCCTGAGGACAGGCTTAGCATTTTCCGGTATCATGATATATAATGTCTATTTTTTATTTTCTTAAAATGTTCGGTGGGAGAGTGTCTACAGTGAAAAATGTATATAATATCAAAGGTTGTTGAGGATGTGGAGCAACTGGAATGACTACACTCAGCTGATAGGAGGGAAAAGTAGTACAACCACTTTGGAAAACTGGGAGAATCTGCTAAAGCTGAACATGTATATACCCCAAGACCCAGCAATTCCACTCCCAGGTGTATAGCCAATGGAGAGATGTACACATGTACTAGAATGTTCATAGCAACACTATTCATATTAACCTCAAACTGGAAACAATAAGTTCATCTATAGTAGAATGAATAAATTGTGGCATATTTATACGTGGGATAGTACACAGTAATGACATGAAAAAACTACAACTACATGCAATAATATACATGGATCTTACAATGCTGTGCAAAGAATCCAGACACAATAGAGTTCATAGTGTATGATTCTACTTACATAAAATCAAGATGTTTATATTAAAGTATAAAAAACAATTTTTGAAGGTAAACTCATCTATGGTGTTAGAAATCAGGATCATAATTATGTGGGAGCAGTGACTAGGTATTATAGGATTCTGGGGTGCTGGTAATGCTCTGCTTTTTGATAAAGTTATTCATTACATGGATTTGTCACTTTGTGAAAATTCATCAAGCTGTGTACTTATGATTGGTTCACTTTTCTATATGTGTGTTCTACTTCAATACAATTTACAAAAAATATACAGTGAGGTCTTTGGAACCTATCTGTTAAAAGAGGTCTTTAAAATCATGAGTTGCAGGCCAGACACAGTGGCTCATGCCTGTAATCCCAGTACTTTGGGAGGCCAAGGCAGGCAGATCACTTGAGCCCAGGAATTCAAGACCAGCCTGGGCAACATGGTGAATCTCCATCTCTACGAAAAAACACAAAAATTTGGCCAGGCATGATAGCACATACCTGTAGTCCCAGCTAATCAGGAGGCTGAGGTGAGAGAATCATCTGAGCCCAGGAGGTTGAGGCTGCAGTGAGGCATGTTCGCATGACTGTACTCCAGCCTGGGCAACAGAGTAAGACCCTGTGTCAAAAAGTAAAAAATCAAAATAAATAAAAATAAAAATCACGAGTTGACTTCTACATCATTTCTTTACCAGTAGAAATAAAGTAAATTCTGAAATCTTGTAGCATACAAACATGCCTTATGTGTTATTAAATACAACTAGTCTCAACATTTTTTTTTTAAATGATAGTTGTCTATTTAGAAAGAAGCCCATTTGCTAGCATCTTTATAAGTGTTTAGTGAGAAGTATGTGAGTTTGTTTCATTTAGCCTGAAACTAATTGTATAGTGTGTCTGCTTCCTTAGAACAAAATTGGTTGCCACTTTGTTAAGCAATAGTAAATAGGTCAATTTCTGAAGGCCAGTAACGGATCATTTATAATTCATCAGATTGCTAATAAAATAAAATTGGGGGTCTCAGTTGGGCTGCAGTAACAGAATACCATAGACTGGGTGACTTACAAACAGTAGAAATTGACTTCTCACAGTTCTGGAGGCTGGACCTGCACGATCAGGGTGCCAGCATGGTTGGGTTCTGGTGAAAGCCTCTTCCAGGTTGCAGGTGGCCATTTTCTTATCATATTTTTACATGGTACAGAGCAGAGAGCGCTCTCCTGTCCCTTTTATGAAGGCACTAATCCCATTCATAAGGACTCTACCCTCATGACCTCATTTCTCCTAAGAGTCCCACCACCTAATATCATCACCTTGGGGGTTAGGATTTCAACATATGAATGTGGGGTTGGGGACACAGGCATTTAGTTCATAACAACGGGGAATCAAAAAATTTCTGGCATCACAGTGAAGTTATAATACAAAAGTCCTTAAAACCACGAGTAAACTGATATCAAAAGTGTTCCCCACCTTAGAGGGCCTAGGAATCTACATTCATCCCAATGTAAGGTGTGTCACAGAGGCTCAAAGGGGGCTGTGCTATAATGCAAAGGGGGGATCGACAATGCTTTAAATTCAGACTCTGTTGGTAGTGCTTGCATGCTTATAATCAATAAGGATGTAAGTATTAAGTGAACAATAGCCAAATGCTATGGTAATTTAAAAGACACAGATAACCAGTTGGGCCTGGTGGCTACTACTTATAATCCCAGCACTTTGGCAGGCCAAGGTGGGAGGCTCACTTCAGCCTATGGGTTTGAGGCCAGCCTGGGCAATATGGCAAGACCCCATCTTTCCAAAAAATAAAAACAAAAATAATAAAGTATGTTTAAAAAACACAGATATCTCTCAAATATAACCCACTAAAATACTCCTCCTTCCCCACCAAGTTGAAGGGTAAATCTGCTTTCAGGAGCTGATTTATTTCTTTCCACCTCTCCTAGGATATTTTGTTGAGTGGAGAAGTCAACTTAAAACTCAAGGCCCCAAGCCAACTTTCCAGAAATGATTCCCCATTTAGCCCAGTGTTTCAACAAGAACCCTCAGCATGTTCCTTCTTCCACAGGGTCCTCATGTAATAGTCCTGGCAGTAGTAGTGGTACTAATTATAACAACTAAATTCGTATAACACCTTCTATGGATTAGGAACTGTTTTAGTGTTTTCTATATATATACAAAACCATTTAATCCTCCCAACAACCCAGTAAGGCAAATATTAAACTACCATCCACATTATCCCATTTTATAGAGAAAACTGAGGCCCAGAGAGGTGATGGGATTTGTCCGAGGCTATACAGCTGGTAGGGGAAGGAGTCAGCCTTTAGGGTAATGATTCTTGACTTGGCTTGCACTTTGGTATTTTTGTTTGTTTGTTTTTGAGACAGGGTCTCCCTTTGTCACCCAGACTGGAGTGCAGTGGTGCAATCATGGCTCACAGCAGCTTCAACCTGCTGGGTTCAAGTGATTCTCCTATCTTAGCCTCCCAAGTAGCTGGGACCACAGGCACACACCACCATGCCTGGCTACTTTAAAAAATTTTTTTGTGGCCAGGCGTCGTGGCTCACGCCTGTAATCCAAGCACTTTGGGAGGCCGAGGTGGGTGGATCACAAGGTCAGGAGATCGAGACCATCCTGGCCCACATGGTGAAACCCCGTCTCTACTAAAAATACAAAAAATTAGCCAGCTGTGGTGGCGGGCATCTGTAGTCCCAGCTACTCGGGAGGCTGAAGCCGAAGAATGGCGTGAACCCAAGAGGCAGAGCTTGCAGTGAGCCAAGATCGCGCCACTGCACTCCAGCCTGGGTGACAGAGCGAGACTCCGTCTCAAAAAGAGAAAAAAATTTTTTTGTGTGTAAAGACGGGGTCTTATTATGTTGCCCAGGTTGGTCTCAAACTCCTGGGCTCAAGCAATCCTCCCACCTTGGCTTCCCAAAGTGTTGGGATTACAGGGGTGAGCCACTGTGCCCAGCAGATTGCACTTTGAATGCCTGCGTCTCACCCACTAATCACCCAACCCCCATTCCAGATTCTAATTTAATTGACCAGGGATTTTTAAATGCTCCTTGGGTCATTCTAGTAAGCTGCCAGAGTGGGGGCCTCTGGTCTGGGGCTTGGCTTTGTAGCATCCTACTATGCAGCCAGCCCATGAGAAGCGATTGAACAGAAGCTACACCTGGGTTCTTATGACTTTTTCCTCATTGGGAACAACTGGTTAAAGGAACAGTCAATGGCAGGAGAGGTTTTGTGGATAAAATAATGACAGCTGGATAGATATTTAGCCACATGGTCTTAGGCCAGTGACTCAGCTTCTTCATCTGCAAAACAAAGGATTTGAAATAAGAAATGACCTCTTGGTTCCTTCCAGTGCTATAAGTCTATGAAATCAATATATGAAACCATCCAGGAGTGGATGATCCAAGGAAATTGTCTAATCTGAGGACCAGTGTCCTTCAGCCAACCTTCTCATTCATTGGTGTGTGCTCAAAGAATGCACATCAGTTTTATTTTTGGCCTAAGCAGAACATAAATAGGAAGGAAGAAATCATGTGTGTACATGTGAAAATCATTCAAAAGATAAATTAAATGATTTGGAGGGATTATCTGCGGTTTGGGATTACCCACATCATTGCCCCCTCCAATAGCGTTGATAATTGAAAGATGCCTGTAGGCTGATTGCTGACAGCTGAAGGATCCATGTTGCCAAGGAACCTATGGCTGAGTGCCAAGGAATGACCTGATTAATTATCCTTTTCTTTGTGCCATCCCGGCTCTTCATACCCTTCCCTCACTAGAGTGGTGTCCAGTTTTAGGAGCACGGAAGAAAACAGTTAAGTCACCAAAAGTGAACAGTTCCTATTTCTTGAGGCAGAAAATACACTGGAGACCTTTTCATCCCCTCTCAGGTCCTGTGCTGGCTGCTCTGCGTGGTGACTAAACCTCAGACTATAATGAAATCAAAGATAGTCTGTCTAGTCACACTGGCTTTCCACGTGGAGGGTTTTGGCAAAATGTTCTCTCTTCTTCAATCGGATGCATATGGAGGTTGTAATGTGCAAGACTTCCAGCATGAGAAGCGCAGGCTACTACCGTCAAGAGGCTAAACCTTATTCCCAGTGGCTTTATACTGACTGGGCTTAAACTAGTCATTATCCTCAGCACTTCACTTTGACTATGGAGTGTCATATAGAATTCTTTTTTTTTTTTTTTTTTTTTTTTAATCATGAACCAGCATGCTAGGTGAGAAGTATCTTTATTTCAGGGGAATTTGGGAAAAAGTTTGCACAGATTCTGTGCACTGGTTACATAGCTAAAACCAGGTTACATAACTGTTTAAATTTGATATAAGCCATCTATCTGTACATCCTTAAGCAGTGTAGACAAGCTGGCCCCAGAGCCTAGCCCCAGATGTTTCAAGCTTTAAACAGCACATTGCAAATTCCAAATTAGCACTCCCATCCTTATCTTGACCAATAGTCTGTACTCGACTTATAGATAAGCATAAAGCTTTCTCAGTTCAGCTGTAAGATAATCTTGTCTTATACATACTATAATACAAAATATGAAGGAATGATTCTTCCTTCCTGAATTCATTCTAATTCACAGTTTATTTCACAGCCATGTAGAATTCTGAGTCTTTTCTAAAACTAGTCTTTAAATTATTGCCTTTTACAGGGGTATTCAATAGCTATTGAACTGATGGCAATAGACTGCTTATTTTTGTCATTTTTTAAAAAAATTTTTAGAGACAGGGTGTTGTTCTGTCACCCAGGCTGGAGTGCAGTGGTACAATCATAGATTACTGCAGCCTTGAACTCCTGGGCTCAAGGAATCCACCTGCTTCAGCCTCCTGTGTAGCTAGAACTACAGGTATGCACCACCGTCCTCAGCCCCGGTGTTTTACTGAATGTGCCGGCCAGGGGCCAGCTCTACAGTCTTCTGCTGGGGCTTCCCAATGCTGGCCCTCCATGAGTGGCTTCTGGAAACAACCCCCAGAAAGAGGGATGGTTCTACTCATACCAGAACCTTTTTTTGTCATCTTTGCATCTTATAGAGGCAGGCAGACCTCAGGTGTCTGCTCCATCAGAGGCCTGACCTCGCCTCAGTGGCTGTGATTATTGCCCAGAGAACCAGCCAGATTTTACGTAAATTTCAAACAAATCTTTTAAGATTAGGGTCCTATCCTGGAGGCAGCTGGAGGGAGAAAAAAATCCTTCTTAGAACTTGGCCTTTGAAGTGAATTCCTTCAGCAATCTTGCTCTGAGCTTTTCCTGAATACAGTTGTAAATTGATTTGGGGTTTGTCCTGATGGGCTAAAAAACATAGCTTTCCTGTGTTGATTGGCTCAGTGAAGCCACTATTTTAAAACCACCCGGAGTTCCTTGAAAAGCCACCCTCCATGAGATCATTACAGATACATCCTGAGCTCAATAAAAAAGAAGTTTAGCCTGTGTTTCTATTGGTAGACTAGGAGGGTTTGCGGATACTTGGACACTGGTTTGGGCATAGATTTGTGCTTAAGTCATATAAACAGATTAGTCTGGTATCTAAGCCATATAGATACTGGATTTCACCCTCTATCCATGTCTATAGGTATACTTTATTAGCTTGTTAATGCCTTTCTTTCAAAGAAAAATTTATTTAGCCTTTAGAGAACACAGTGATTTTAAAAAATGTAGCTTTATTAAAGAACTTTAGCCTAATCTAAAATGGTTTCACTGGTCTGCACATGCCACAGGTTTACTGGGATGTAAAATACCAAATTCTTTTTATGTGTTTACTAAATTACTTTATCTTTTGCCCTAATAATACTTGTCGCAAAATATGGAGACATACTCAATTTTACTAGTCATTGAAGGAATATAAACTGAAACTAGAAGATAATGATTTTTTCACCCATCAAATAGTCAAGGAAATGAATATTGTCACTTCTGGCTGGTGTGACATCTAGGAACATATCTTGACACAGAATTATTCTTATATAGGAAGAAGGGTATTATGTACAAAGTCACCTGCATTACTCTATAATAATCAAAATTATTCAACAAAGTCTAAATATCTGATTATAAGGGAATGGCGGAATGACTTACCATTTTGTAACTAACAGTGGCTCTCACGAACACATTGAAAAGGTTTCTGATATACAGCTAGGAGAAGAGCAGGACATGACACAGGGTACAGACTACAACAGCAACTATAGCGGTTTTTCAAATGTGCGTATAAAATATGTTTCTGGTGACAGCCCCACTCCCTCCTTCAGTGGCTGCTCAGTGCCTTAAGACGTCTGAGGTAATTCCCGCTGGGACCCCTCCATGTTTGCACTGCTCTGCTTCTATCAGGCCACCCTGCTCTCCAGTGCATCCTGCCTCTGGTCTTTGAACTGCTGGTTTCCTGCCCTGATGATGCTTCTCTCCTCCTCATCCTCCTCATCTCAGGTTTTTTTATTTTTTGAAGAGAGGGTCTGGCTCTGTCACCCAGGCTGGAGTGCAGTGGCACAATCACAGCTCACTGCAACCTTGAACTCCTGGGATCAAACGATACACCCCCACCACAGCCTCCTGAATAGCTGGGGCTACAGGAGCATGCCACCATGCCCAGCAATTTTTTTGGTTTTCGTAGAGACAGGGCCTTGCTATGTTACCCAGGCCGATCTCAAAATCCTGGGCTCAAGCTATCCTCCTGCCTCAGCCTCCCAAAGTGCTGGGATTATAGGTGTGAGCCACCACGCCCAGAAAACAACAAATTTCATTGTATCTTTATTTTTTTTTTCTATGATTACTCTGAAAACACTGTTTGATGAGCCTTAGAAATTGATACCACTTTAAAACTACAGAAGAGTGGGTAGTCTGGAGAGACTTTTTCACAACTGGGCCAAGGTGATGACTGTTTTCAATTTTGTGCTCTTAGGCCTCATTAGTCTCATTCTGAGGATGCTTTATTCTTCCCTGAATTGATTGTATTAATAAATAAAGCATGTGGAGGGAGGAATCTCTCCTAAAAGAGGAGCTCACTCATCCTTGAAAGTATATAGGATTTTTTTTAAGTGTCTGCCTGGGGAAAATGCTGTGGCAGTATTAATAGACAACAGCATTTTAATTATGAATCTAATATATTTGTATCACAAAACCTGGCAATTTCAATGATAAAGTACTGTGATTACACAAAGCATTTTTAGAAATAATAAACCTCTGCTGAATATGCTTACAGACTGCATTAAGATTCCATTTCATCTCTCCTTAGTAATATCAAATCATATGGGTAGGTTGGCTGTTTTAAAATGTATTAAATGTAAATTGATTTTGTATTGTCAGAAATAATATTTAGAGACATTCTGCAGTCTCTGTCACGACCCTTGCCTGATTCCTGCTTCATTTGTTTCTAATCCTAGAAGATTTATACAGCTTTTAAATTTTCACTATGTGTTCTCCTGCCTGCCTGGTAGACACTTGCTGTACTTCGCTTGCCACCAATCTTGGACTTGTCTAATGGGAGCCAGGATCCAGTCTGGGGACAAACACTGAGCACCAAGTTTGGGCAAAGCTTTGGCGAGGGGAATGATCCCAAATGTAGGCTCAGGAGGCAGCTGCATCACTTCCAAGTTTTTCTCACAAGGTTGCTGGCTCTGCTAATACCAGGGCCAGCAAACTCTCATCTAAGCCACAAACATAACATTAGTGTGCCACGCAATGTGAGTTAAGATTTGTCAAATACACCTTTATTTCTTATTTGGCTGGATCATAAAGCACTCATTGCAAAGGTCCCTGGAGCCTGCAGCAAGGGACCTGGGTTGCTGTAACTCTGGTTTGTTCATGAAGTACATTAGTGAGCATAATAAAGTGATTACATGCCTCCTACGGGTTTTTGTCTTGTAGAGTATGTGAAATCTGCCCCAGATAAATATATATATTTTAAAATGAAAGCACATGAAATGTTAGAGGAGAATGCAAGACCTTAAATGATCAACTATGTGGCACAGAAAACACTTGTAAAGAAGGATGGGGGAGGCCAGGCACAGTGGCTCACGCCTATAATCCCAGCACTTTGGGAGGCTGAGGTGGGAGAATCACTTGAGTCAGGAGTTCGAGACCAGACTGGGCAACATACTGAGACCCTGTCTCTACAAAAAGTTTTAAAAATTAGCTGAGTATGGTGGTGCATGCCTATAGTCCCAGCTACTCAGGAGGCTGAAGTGAGAGGATCGCTTGAGCCCAGGCATTGGAGGCTGCAGTGAGCTGTCATTGCACCACTATATTTCAGCTGGGCGACAGAGCAAGATCCTGTCTGAAAAAGTTGGTTTTTTTTTTTTTTTTTTTTTTTTTTTAGGTTTCAGTATGAACAGACTAACCCTGTTTAAAGAGGGATGAGGAATGAGGATCTTCATCTGCCACCCGCAGGGCTCCGGGGAAGGACAGGATTCCAATGCATTTGTTGTAACTGGCTGGGCACAGGAAAGTTGGACTTATAGGCAACAGTACCGCAGGGTGGTCCTGTGTAGGAAGGGCTGGGGAAAGAGCCAGGGAATATTCCTCCTTGTGTCTCTGCCCTCTACAAACTAGGTGGTCAAAAATCTCAAAAGTTTTGGGTGATGCTGCTCTTGGAAAGCAACAGCATATTTTACCCGTGAAAACAAGTGCTCACCCCAGTGCCTGCAGCCTAAAAGAGACCAGACTTTTGGGCTTCAGGAATATCAGGCATTCAACCCTAAAGGTGAAACTGTGCCCAAAGGGTTAAAGAAGTTGGTAACAGGAATTCTTGAGCTTGTCTTACAGGATGGCACATAAGGAAGTAGCTTGTAACAGTCCCCTCCACTTACAACAAAACTGACCAACTGGGGCAGTTGCAGTGGCTCAGGCCTTTAATCCCAGCACTTTGGGAAGCCAAGGCAGGAGGATTGCTTGAGCCCAGAAGTTTGAGACAAGCCTGGGCAACATAGCAAGACCTCGTCTCTACAAAAACAAACATGAAAAGCCAGGCATGGTGGCACATGCTTGTAGTCCCAAGTATTTGGGAGACTGATGTGGGAAGATTACTTGAGCCCAGAAATTCAAGACTGCAGTGAGCGGTGATCTCACCACGGCGCTCCAGACTCTAGCTTGGGTGACAGAACAAGAACTTGTCTCAAACAAAGAAGCCCAACAATAAAAAACAAAACCAAAAAAAATGGGCCAAACTGGCTGAAACTAATTGCAACCAATATGGCTGGCTATGGTCTATGCAGAATGGTCTTACTTCGCCAGATGTGTGACCTTTTTGATATCACAGTCTGAATTCATACCATATGGTTCATACCAATTTCCCCCAAATTTGCACATACAGCCACAAAGAAGCACGAAGAGACAACCGCACTCACTTAAGGGACTTTGCAAACTTCCCCTCCCCTTCCTCCAATCATTCACCAACCCCAAAACCCCTCCCCCAGAATTTCTTCTTTCCATGCACTGCTTTGAGACCAGTACAAGGAGATGGATTTCAGCCCATCTCCTGTCTCCTTGCACAGCCACCTTGCAAAAAACCTTTCTCTCTACAAAAATCTGGTGCTTCGGTGTTTGGCTTTTCCTTGTGCATGGGCAAATGGACTCAGTGCAATTAGGTTACAAGGGCTCATAATATCCTCATATTCCTGTGTATCCTGTTTTGCTACCTTTGGTTTGATTTTCATGAAAATTCGTACTGGTAAAATGGAATTGACTAGAGCAGAGGCATCCAGCCTTTTGCCACCAAGAACTCTTTATTATTCCTAATCCCCATCAAGAGAAAAAGGAAGTTATGACTAATTGGTTTACCACTTTTGTTAGACACTCAGCGCATCTAACCAGCAGGACCAACAAGTGCTGCCCCAAAAAGCTGATGTACTTCTAGCCACACGCCAAGGCTCATGGCATTTTAATAAGACACGGCAACCTTTACAGCAGGACCAGCTCTGATTGTTGTTAGACTTTCTGAAATACTTAAAATCGTCTGAGGGTTCCTTTCACTGTCAATGAAGACTCTTGGCCAGCCAGGCACGTGTGCTGTTGGGCAGAACAGAATCTGGGAGGAAGAACGGCTGGAGCTGGCTGATGTTGAGGCGGTGGGTCAGACAGCAGCGTTGGGCCCAGGACTTTATACACTTCCTATAAGAAGCACTAGAGCTGGAAAATGGGAACTCCTGCAGTGCTGAGCCGATCTGTTTCCAGGAGTCGGGAGAGTTGTTGAAGAGATGGAATGGGAACCGTTAACCTAGCTAGGAGCTCCAGGGACACAAAGGTCAAGATAAAACAAAACAAAATACAACCCTTCCCCCAAACCACAATGATGTATCTCTTAAAAGCTATCCCAAAAGCTTAAAGCACACACACACACGCACATACACACACACACATGGGGAGAAAATATAATCAAGTGTTGCCTTCAGACCGTGGGTGACAGATACATATTTATTTAAAGAGGGGAAAGACTGTTTCAACAGGGGAAGTCAGCCCTACTGAGAAGGTGTTATGTGCCAGGCATTGTGTAGGTGCTTTATAGGGTTGAAGGTTCTTTTAAAAGTGTGGTGCTTGTCACTCACGATATTCTCTTGCCTTGTCCCAGGGGACTCATAGCTAAATCCCAACATGAAGGGGACAGTGGTAGGAACAGCAGTAACATAACATTGACTACAACAAAGACAACAATAACAATGTTTACCGAGTGCTTTACAAAGATCAGGCGCTGTGGCAAGCGTTTTACACGGATCAATTAGTTAAGTCCTGGGGATATCCCTAGTCCAGAGGTACTATTATGATCATCCCCATTTTATAGCTGGAAAAACTGAGGCTCAATGACTGGCCCTAGGTCACACAGCTAAAGAAAAGAGTATCTAAAATCTAAATCCCAAGTCTGTCTGACTTCAGATCACTTGCTTATAATAGAGTAGACTGTCTTCCATTAAATAGGAGGGAATAAAAACTAAGAGCTACTTCCTTAACATTTCCATGTAACACAGGAGTCAAAAACAGCACTCTTGGTGGCCATGAAGACAGAGGCATTATTATTATTATTTTTTTTAGAGACAGGGTCTCACTCTGTCACCCAGGCTGGAGCGCGGTAGTGCAATCATATCTCACTGTAGCCTCCAACTCCAGCTCAAGTGATCCTCCTGCCTCAACCTCCACAGTACTTGGGACTACAGGCACACGTCACCATTCCAAACTAATTATTATTATTATTTTTGAGATGGAGTCTCGCTCTGTGGCCCAGGCTGGAGTGCAGTGGCTCAATCTCGGCTCACTGCAACCTCTGCCTCCTGGGTTCAAGCAATTCTACTCTTCAGCCTCAGAGTAGCTGGAACGACATGCACTTGCCATTATGCCCAACTGATTTTTGTATTTTTCGTATAGACGGGGTTTTGCCATAATGGCCAGGTTGCTCTCAAACACCTGACCTCAAGTGATTCGCCCACCTCAGCCTCCCAAAGTGTTGGGATTACAGGCGTGAGCCACCATTCCTGGTTGAGACATCCTATATACAGAGCCTTAGTAAACCCTGAGTGACTGAGGCAGGCCCTGCAGCTCCTTGCTCCCTCTACTCCATGGCCATACATGACACCTTGCTGTGAGATGGGCAGAAAAGAAGGAAAATTACACAATGGCATGAGACCAAGAGAGACAACTTCCACTCTTCACATCAGCCAAACACTGCCCCTGAAGTCCTGGAAGTGTTTGGGAGGAATCTGGGAATCTGAAAGAGAAAGGTTTGGGAGCTACTGCCAGTGAGTCTTCATACTGTGTACTGAGAAATATGAAATCGTGATTATTGATGGGATGCTACTTCTACTCCCAAATGAGTGGGCTGGGAAATACTGGTTACATTTACAGTGAATGAATAGTTGTCTGTTTGGCTGAGGGGTCTTGTATCTTTTCCACATTACCGTAGGTATTTTCTGAGTTGGAGTTCAAGGTTCTTTTCTGCAAAGACTTCGCTTGCTTCTTCGTAAAGAATTTTGCAAAGTGTTGCATGAATGCCAACTTTTTATCTGTTTTTTATGATGATGGCAAATATTACTAAGGGATAGGATCTTCTTCTTAAAGCTTTTTAATTCCTGGGGCCTCTTTCCTTAACAAATCCTTGGTATCTGTACTTTTCCTAGAAATGAGAAAGATGCTCCTCTGCATTTTTCTTTTTTTCTTTGAGACAGGGTCTTGCTTTATCCCCCAGGTTGGAGTGCAGTGGCACAATCACAGTTCACTGCAGCCTTCAACTCCTAGGCTGAAGTGATCCTCCTTCCTCAATCTCCAGAGTAGCTGGAACTAGAACTACAGGTGCATGCCACCACACCAGGCTAATTTTTTATTTTTTGTAGAGATTGGGGTCTTGCTCTGTTGCCCAGGCTGGTCTTGAACTCCTGTCCTCAAGTTATCCTCCCCACTTCGCCTCCCAAAGTCTTGGGATTACAGGCATGAGCCACTGCACCTGTACTCCGCTGCCATTTTGAAAGTTCATTGATTATGTTCACAGTCTGTTAGTTCCTTTGTCTAATACTGAGACGTCTTAGTTTTAGTGGGTTTGAGCCCCATCTAGGCCATTTGGCTGCTCTGCCATCAGGCAGATTGCTTTATGACCTGAAGTGATTGTTATAGACTACCAAAGTGATCAGAAGGAGGCCACAAGACAGATGGGGTTTCGCAGGCTCTCACTGCATCACCCTGTTCTAGACCTTACAGTGGCTCCCCATGGCTCTGGATCCACCTGAGATTCCATTCCACACTCTCACTCCTCTTCCCACCACTGCCCCACAGGCTCCTTGCTGTGTGCTGCAATTCATGCCTCAGTCCCATCTGCTCTGGGGCCTCCACCCTGTGGGAGCTCAAGAGGAGAAATGTGCTTCACTTCCCAGAGACAGCATCCTATGGAAACTAAACGAAGACATGCTCCAGCACTTGACAACTAACACACTGTTTACGGCCTGAGCAGCATCAAGCATTCCGAAAACCAAAACTGGGACTTTGTATTACTTTGTTTTCGAGAGTAGAGTGAGAGAGACATGGCAACCCTTACAGCAGGCTCAGCTCTGATTGTTTACCTTTGTCAGCAATTCTCCCTGAAGTAATAAAAACAAGCAAGCAAACAAACAAATAAACAACAACCCAGGGAACAGAAGCAGCCTCGTGAAAAATGGCCTATTCAGAAGCACTGAGATATATGAAAATACAAGCCAGAACAGACTTCCTGTCACTTTAAAATGTTTTGAATCCCAGATGCCAAGCAGGATGCTAGGGGCTTCTTGTAGCTGGCCACAAGTGTCAGGAAAACATAAAAACAAACAAACAAAACCCCCTACATGTTGATTCAGTTGAAATAAACATTTCATTACTCTCATAATAAAGACAAGTTCTTGACTGAGTGCATGAAATTCCAGGTAGTCAGATTTCTGGATTGTACTGTGCAGGAAATTTCCAGAAACACTTAATAATAGTGTGCATGATAAAGTATTGAATTTGATTGGCTAGAGGGAGATGGAAGGAGAAAGCCAGCACTGTGAGATCGCCTGATAGGTGCTATTAGGGTATTGGATAAATGATCGGACCCACAGACTAGCCCACAATATACTAGGTGCTTATTGTCAACATCCAGAAGCCTACAAATGAACCACTTGTTGAAAACATGAGGAGACAGTCTCTATGGACATGCCAGAAAAATAAATCTCAGGTTAATTTGTGGAATTAAAAATCAAAAGATAAGAAAGAGAGAGGGGGAGAAGAAAGAAGAGAGAGAGAGAAAGAGAAAGAGAGAGGCAGAAAGAGATGGAGAGAGAAAGGGAGGGAGGGAGGAAGGAGGAAAGGAAAAGGGGGGAGAATAAATGACACAGTGGCTTTGTAATTTTCCTCCCCGTTCACACGAGTAGCAAATCATCCCTGCATTCTTCAAGCCATTTCCTCATATTTTATCTTGTTTTATTCTTACCACAACCTTGAGGGAACCCTTTTAAAAATTTTTTCGTATTATTTTAGTTTTTTTAGAGACAGGGTCTCACTCTGTTGCCCACGCTGAGTGCAGCGGCATGATCATAGCTCACTGCAGCCTCAAACTCCTGGGCTCAAGCAATCCTCCCACCTCAGCCTCCTGAGCAGCTGGGACTACAGGTGCACACCACCATGCCCAGCTAATGTTTTAAAAATGTTTTATAGAAATGAGGTCCTGCTGTGTTGCTCAGACCGGTCTGAAACTCCTGGGCTCAAGAGATCCTTCCACCCTGGCCTCCCAAAATGCTGGGATTACAGGCATGAGCCATTGTGCCTGGCCTTATATAACTGAACACACAGAGGTTAAATTACTTGCCCAGGATAATACAGCAAACAGTCAAGGGGTGGGCACCCCATCTAATCTCTCCAGTGAGCAAAGCCAGGATGGCCTGTTTGTTCTGTGCTGTGAAATTAACCCTAATGTCTCTTGCTTGGGCT
Source organism: Piliocolobus tephrosceles (assembly GCF_002776525.5). Lineage (NCBI taxonomy): Eukaryota > Metazoa > Chordata > Mammalia > Primates > Cercopithecidae > Piliocolobus > Piliocolobus tephrosceles. The sequence continues at coordinate 108,908,058 of NC_045442.1, read as the reverse complement.
CCCTCTGCCCTCATGCTGCCACTGGAGCCAACATATGGAATGATTTAGAGACTTTCTCTCTGAAGGCAGGGGATGCACTTAATGATACCCCGAGATCCCCTGCCAAAGAATGGTTTTCTTGTAATTCTAAAGATACATAGGGGGCCTCTATGGAAACAGAGTCCCATATGCAGGAAGTGGGGACTGGGCCCCATTTCTTGTCATTGATCAGTTGCATATGTCAGGAAAGGGCATGAAAGGCAAGAAACAGATGTTTCCTGATGGGGCGCCTTCCTGATAAGGGGATATCCTTGCTTGTCCACCAGCAGCCCTACCTGCGCTGTAAAGTCCCAGCCAACAGTCAGCAGAACCCCTAACTTAGGTGGCTTCCCCCACCAGTCTGCCCCAGGGACTCCTTGTCCTCTATTCTTCCTGGCTCAAAACTGTGGAAGCCTATACCCCTCAGCCCCTATGGTAGGCAGGGGAGGGAGGCTCATTTAGGGAATGGGGGCTGGCAGGGGTCTTTGGGATGGGTTTCTCTTTCTGACATGAAGATCATTTCCTGGAAAAGGAAAACACAACAAAAAAAATCTGCTGCCATTTTGACTCTACAGCCACTTAATGTGGTGAAGAGTTGCCGTAGCAACATGATTTCTGCCTCAGCTTGACAGAAATTCATGCTTGCTTGGTTTGAAAAGAAAAATTGGACATTCAATCTGCACCAGAGAATTTACACATAAGAGCAGATAGTAGCTATACAGTCTGCCTTTATTATTATTTTTTAACTTTTTAGTATGCATTTCGAGTACATACAAAAGTAGAGAGAATAGTATAACAATGCTCCTTGTACTTATCACCGGGTTCCCGCAGTGATCAGCATACGGTCAAGCTTGGTTCATTGATCTATTCGCTCATTCCCCAGCCCCCACCCACTGTATTAGTTTTAAACAAATCCTGGATATCATATCATTTCACCCACAAATACTTCAGTATGAATCTCTAACAGATGCGGACTCTATTTTTTAACAAATGATTCTCACACAAATAATAAATGAAAGAGAATGAAGGAAGATTTCAGAATACGATTTCTGCCTTTCTTCCCAAACATTTTTAAAACTGCATCTATTCACTTTTTAAAAATATCTTGCTGGGTACAGTGGCTTGAGCCTATAATCCCAGCACTTTGGGAGGTGGAGGTGGGAGGATCGCTTGAGGCCAGGAGTTCAAGACCAGCCTGGGCAACATAGTGAGACCCCCATCTATACAAAAAAAAAAAAAAAAAAATTAAAAATTAGCTAGACCTGGTGGCTGCACCACTGGTCCCAGCTACTGAAGTAGGAAAACCATTTGAGTCTGGGAGATTGAGGCTGCAGTGAGCTGTGATTGCACCACTGCACTCCAGCCTGGGTGACAGAGGGAGACCGTGTCTCAAAATAAAAAACAAAACAAAAATCTCTACTTTATCTCTACTTTAGACACTATGCTTTGGCTTAAAATATATAGCATTATGCAGCAGGCAAAGTTCCAAGTTTATATGGATTATCTCATTTAATCCCTACAACAGTCCTAATATTATCCCATTTTACAGATGAGGAAAATAAGGCCTGGGGAGATTAGTAACTTGACCAATATCAAACACTTCAGTTATGTAAATAAGCAAACACATTGTTTTTAGTTCCTAATCAGGCCTAATCTTACCATTGAAAGGCCTGCATATTTAGGTTACGACTTGAAACTCATCAGTGGTGCATGCTTTCTGGTGCTTTGCATTTTTGTACCCACTCTTCAGACGTGACATTAACATCTTATTGAGCAGATCCCTGTCAGAAGCCACTGTGTGGTTTAAGGATTATTCTCAAAATGACCACCCATCTTAATCCTCTCAAAGTCTATTTTCAACCATTGCATATATTCTATTAAACCCTAAGAAGTCTCCTTCAGTGGAAACTTGGGAGGTTTGATCCCTGGGAAGTGGTTCTGGGAGGTAGATGCCATGTTAGATGATGTCACTCAACCACTTTCTGGCTGTGTGACAAGGTAGAATAGCTAGCTGTCCCCGTCAGAACCTCGCCACATTATTTTGCAGTCATTTACTTACTGGTTTGTTTCCTTAGAGGCTCCTTAAGGCCAGGAGCCAAATTGCCATTTGTTGGTTTGGCTGTTTGTTCTTTTTCTGTATCTGAGCATTGACACTGGTACACAGTTAAGTACTCAGTAAATATGCTTTTCCAGATACAGTTCTCTGAGTTCTTTTCATTTTTCTTTCAAACTGAACAAACAATGACGTATCTGGCCATGACTAAAATACAGAATAGATCAAAGCAGCCACTTAATTCAGGGAAAGTTAACATTTCTTAATTGAGGGAAAAGCTATCCTTTTCTGATTGATTTTCTACTATGTCTGCCCATACTGACATTGTTCAATGTGCAATTTCCCAATGACTTTATTGTATTTCTATTTTTATTTTTTGAGACAGAGTCTCACTCTGTCACCGAGGCTGGTTTGCAGTGATCTCAGTCACTGCAATCTCCACTTCACGGATTCAAGCAATTCTTGTGCCTCAGTCACCTGAGTAGCTGAGATTACAGGTGCGTGCCACCACGCCTGGCTAGTTTTTGTATTTTTAGTAGAAATGAGGTTTCACTATGTTGGCCAGGCTGGTCTCCAACTCCTGACCTCAAGTGATCCACCTGCTTCAGCCTCCCAAAGTGCTGGGATTACAGATGTGAGCCATGGAGGCCAGCCCAACCAATGACTTTATAGAAATAGTCTTTGGAGTTTGACTTGGAACAAGTTAGTGCTGTATTATCTGAAGTTTAATATTTAATGTTTTCATAGTTAAGACTCTTAAGTTGAATTCTCATTACTAATAGTAATTTTAGTTTTGTAACAGGCGAATGCACACAATAAGAACTTCAAGGAACAATTAAAGTCAATATTAAGAGTGTTCAAGTACTTCCAAGTCGTTCCAAAATATTTTCCTCACACTTAATAGTACCATGAAAAAGGACATCTGATTCTCATAGGCTGTTTGGAATTTAAATAGTTGTCCCATTTCCCCCTGCTTGCATTTACCAGGTCATATGCCAGGTTTGGGCTCAGAAGATATCATTACTGCACGTAATAGGCTAATAACAAAATCAGACTTATACATTGACTTGACAGTCGTCCTTATTTGAGCTTGTACTTCTTTATTTTTAAGTTTTTAATTATTTTTAGAGATGGGGATCTTGCTCTGTTGCCTGGGCTGGTCTTAACTCCTAGCCTCAAGTGATCCTCCCACCTTGGCCTCCCAAAGTTTTGGGATTACAGGCATGAGCCACCACACCTGGTCAGCCCTGCAGCTTGTTCTTTTTACCATATTTTATTCCACGTGACAGCAAATACTCAAAGTATCTCATACTATGTGTGTTGGGATTATATTGAAAATTATTTCTCTAAAAATGTGAGTGTGTATTCTATATAGTTGAAACTATATTTCCTGGGAAATAGAAATAATTCTAGGTAGGTAAGTACTGTGTAAAAAAAAGAAAATCAGAACTCTGGTAATTTTCTCCGCTCTTTTTGCTTATTATAAAAACAAAGGACAAATTTTTTAAAAACCACAGGAAACAATTTATCATTTGACATATATGTCACCCATCACCTATTTTCTGCACTTCTGTCAAGAAAGAGTCTAAAAATGGTATTTTTGATACTGAAAGGTGTGTGTGTTGGTAGAACTCAGAAGTAAGGTGTTTGAAATTGCAATTCAGCTAAATAACTTCTTTGCCACCATTAAGAAACTGCTTATTTTGGCACGGCTCACTTTAACCTACCAAAAATGAGGCAATGTATGAGTCTTCCCCATGAGATTGTTGAGGATTGTTGAAGATATGACATTGCAATGTTAAATGATTAGGAAATACAAACACTTGTCTAGGCAGCATTGACTGAGCATTCAACAAATATTTATTTGATAAATATTTACTCTTCTGCCTAAAAAATAATCATGGGTGTTATTCCAGGTTCTTGGACCCTTTGCTTTCTAGCCCCAGGGTTAGATGAGGTCATTCACCCTAGAGCTCTTTTTTAATTCAAGGAAAATAATCAGGCAACTGGAACGTTAAGTGTACTAAGAGCAAAAGAAAGGTCTGGTACTGCAGAAGTCACAATGAAGAATTCTGGAGTGAGCAGGAGGGGAAGCATCTCTGCTGCCCACTCACAGTCCCTGGGTGATATATTGGTGCCTAAGAGCTTGAGAACAAAATGCTCCGTTCCTCCTGGGATCCCTACATCCCTGTGGTGCTCTCCTGAGCCCGGCCCATGCTGGGAGGCTCTGGCTCTCCATGGAGACTGCACATGAGAGTGTTGGTCTTACACTGTGCACAACCTCTCGCAGGCGTTTGCCCCCAGATCTTTTTTCTGCTGGGTTGGGGGCCAGATATTGGCCAATTGCCATTATTGCTAGGCGCAAACTTTCTATTAAGTTAAATATGACCCCTTGTCAGAAGCAAAATTGAAAATTGTGATTTCAGGCCAGGCACAGTGGCTCACGCCTATAATCCCAGCACTTTGAGAGGCCGAGGCAGGAGAATTGCTTGAGATCAGGAATTCAGCCTGGGCAACATGGTGAAACCTTGTCTGTAAGAAAATGAGCTGGGCATGGTGACATGCGTCTATAGTCCCAGCAACCCAGGAGGTTGAGGTGGGAGGACTGGTTGAGCTCAGAAGGCTGAGGGTCCAGTGAGTCATGATCTCACCACTGTATCCCAGCCTGGGTGACAGAGTAAGACCTTGTCTCAAAAACAAACAAACATAAACAAAAACACAAAGAAAGAAAAAAAGAATATTGTGCTTCCTTTTGAAGCTGAGTTTTAGCATGCCAGGGTCAGAGCAAAGAAGCATCTTCACTTGTGTTTAATGGAAGTACCTGATGCTTGCGTAAGTTGTTGACACAAAAGCCAGCCTCCCTCATCCAGTCTGCTGGAGGTCACCCTGCAGCCCTCTTTCAGGAATGTTTGGAGAGTTGACAGAAGAGTCAACCAAACCTAAATTCAGAAAATGTTACATTCATTAGAGAGGAAAGAGCTTTTCCTTGTCGCTGCCATTATAGCTCAGGAGAGGCACAGAGTGAGGTGTCAAATTTACCTAAGAAATGATACTCAAAACTTTACATTTGTTTTTATCAATTTAAAAATTATAGCCCTTGACATAAATAAGGCCATTTCTTCTGGTATCATTCATTTTAAGTGCAGGCATAATTCTTATACAATAGCAAATCCTGGAGTGACTTGTTGGAAGAACCAGACTTTTGAAATAAATAATTTAAAAGATAACAACTCTCTGTAAATAACACTTGGCACTAAGATAGTTAAGTGGGTTATCAGCACTAAATAAATATACTGAGACTTACTATGTTGCAGGTACTGTGCTAAGGATATTACATGGATGACTGCCTTAGTCTATTCAGGCTGCTATAACAAAGTATCTTAGACCTGGTAACTTGTAAGCAACAGAAATGTATTGCTCATGGTTCTGCAGTCTGGGAAGTCCAAGACCAAGTCATAGATCCAGCATCTCATGAGGGCTCAATTTCTGCTTCCTCGCTGGTGCCTTCTTGCTGCATCTTCACATGGCAGAAGAGACAAACAAGCTCTCACCTACTTTATAAGGGCGTTAATCCCATTCATGAGGGTTCTGCTCCACCTCTTAATACTGTTGCATTGGGGATTAGGTTTCAACATATAAATTTTGGAGGGACATGGACATTCCCACCACAGTAATTGCCTAATTCAATCTTCATTACATGTAAGGTAAGGACTATCGCTGTGTCCAGTTTCTAGAGGAGAAAACTGAGGCTTGGAGGTATGTGCTTGCCCAAGGTCACAGAGCAAGCAAGAGATAGAGCCTGGCAGGGCTCACATTACCCTGGCTACTCTTACACCTGTGCTCTTGTCTGCCATGCCACACTGTCTGTCTAAGCTACAGGAGTACTTTCTCCTTCAACACTCATGCCAATCAGGCTCTGTGATACGGTAAGAGTGATTTTTTGTTCATATGAATTAGAGCTTTATATTTGGACATTCGTATTCCCTGAAGAATAAGCAAATGAATTGGTTAGAGTGAAACACATTTATAATAATCAATTTTCACAAATCTTAAAACTCCTTGAGAAATTTTATATGGGTTAAACACTTTAATCCTATATGAGGGAACTAACTATAATTCTGTACATACTTTATTTTAAGATTGAAATATGTGTCAAATTTGGCTCTAAAGTGACTTTCTATAGAGTGAATGCTATTTTTTCTTTGAGATTTTTCCACTGGCTAAAGCCATAAGTCTATTTTTCACGGGAAATTATCCTGACCTAAAGGTATTAGGATGAGGAAAGTGATCATACCCTAGAAAAGCTTGTAGCAGACTTTAAGTTTCTAGGTCAAGTATCTCCCCTTCACCCTATTTTATTTTTCTTTTGTTTTTGTTTGTTTTTTTGTTTTTCAGATAATGTCTCACTCTGTTGCCCAGGCTAGAGTACAGTGATGTGATCATGGCTCACTGCTGCCTCAACTGCTTGGGCTCAAACAATGCTCCTACCTCAGCCTCCCAAGTGGCTGGGACTATGGGTGTGCACCACCACACTTGGCTAATTTTTATTTTAATTCTTTTTAAAAAAATGTTTGTACAGATATGGTCTCCCTATGTTGCCCAGGCTGATCTTGAACTTCTGGGATCAAGCAATCCTCCCACCTTGGTCTCCCAAAGTGCTAGGTTTATAGGCATTAGCCACTGTGCCCGCCCCCCATTTTCCTATTATTTTGTCTTCTCTCTTCCCAGCTACAGGGATTTCTCTAAAGAGATAGGCTGGCTTCACGTGCAATTCTTGGTGCTCTCTTTGGGATAAGTATCTATTGTACCTTCTAGAGCTGGTAATTGCAATGTGACCACCATGGACACCCATTAGCATGCCTGCTCCACCCCTTCTTTGGGTACATTGCCCCTCTGGTCCCCCAAACAGAGACCTGGGGCTTTCCTTCACATTCTCCTCTCCCTTCTTCCCCACATCCAAATGGTGACCAGGATTTGCCTTTACCCCGGAACCTCCTCTCCATGCACAGCCCATTCTCGGCTCAGGTTCTCCTTATTTCTCACCTGGATTAATGCTATGGTTTTTCTTCAACATCTATGCTTGGCCTCTTTTGTGGAAGGCTTTTCTTGTCCACCTGCACCCCTCAGTCTCGGCAGGATGCCCTATATTTTTGCACTGCATCTTATCCCATGTACACTGATTACATATTTAATTTTGTCTCTTTCTCCAATTCACCATAAGCTTCTTGAGGATGAGGACTGTGTTTTATCCTTGAATGGTCAGCTCTGAACAATGCCCGACACATCACTGATACTCATTGTCTGTTGAGTAAATGGAGGATGATTTGCAGGTGGTGCTGTGTTCCGTGTTCTTGGGGGAATCTTGTCCTGAGGGATCTGAGTGTGAATACACAGCTTCTCCATCTGTGGCTTTGGGTAAGTCCCAGTTGTTATTTTGTTTGCATCTCTTTTGCAAAAATGGATGAGAACACAGCAAAATCAATGATATTTAGCACAATGTTATGAATATTACAGGTCAGAAATAAACTTTTTTTTTTCTGAGACAGGGTCTCTTTCTGTTGCCCAGGCTGGAATGCAGTGGCGTGATCATGGCTCACTGTAGCCTTGAACTTCTGGGTTCAAGCAATCCTCCCACCTCAGCCTCCTGAGTAGCTGAGACTACAGATGTGCGCCACCACACCTGGCTAGTCTTTGTATTTTTTTTTTTTTTTTTTTTTGGAGAGATGAGATTTCTTCATGTTGCCCAGTCTGGTTTCGAACTCATAGGCCCAAGCAATCCTCCTGCCTCAGCCTCCCAAAGTACTGTAGAAATACACTTTTTAAATTAAAACAGGCAGGTTAAATAGGGCTCAAACCTAAGGATTTAGTTTTTAGGCTCTGTGATGTAGAAAAACATCTGTTTTTTCGATATTACCAAAACCTCAGCGTATTATATAGTATAATACCTGGTTATAGCAGGTATTTAAAAGCAGTAAATAATAAAAACAATGATAATAAGAGCTATCATTTGAGTGCTTCCCATATGCTATGTACTTCCTATTCCGAATATGATGTGAATATTTCATTTAGTCCTCACAACAGTTTTATGAAGTTAGTATTATTATTATCTCTAACATTTGAGAGCAACGGGACCCAGAAGACTTCAGTGACATGGTTAAGAACATCCGCAAGTCAGTAATGGCACCAGATATGGACCTGGTTGTCTAATTTCAGAGCCCACTATGCCAAAATCTGTGCACATGTGACTACATCTATGTCATCCTCTACTCAGCTAACTCTCAGCCGGTGAGAGACAGCTGCTGAAATCTGATTTGTAGCAGGCAGAGAAAAACCAGGATTTTGTTTCTGACATCCTTTCTGATAGTCATAGTTAGCTTACTCAAATTCAGGCAAGTAATTGAAATAATCACACATGCTCAGGTGTGTTTAACATTATGTCTTTTCTTAGCTATAACTGAAGGTAGACTTCACTCAAAGGCATTACTCCTCAACATCCTTCTCAAAATTATCGTTCTGGAAGATATTTGCTCATATTACTTTATTTGTATAGGAGTTGAGGTTTTTTAAAGAATGGATGCAAAATACATTCACTCTAGTGCTAAAATATATGGATTTTTGAATCTTTTCTTGTCATGGCAAAAGAATGAAAACCATCTGCCTACAGCCACCCACACCTTTGGAACAGTTTTTTACCCTAGTTGGCTTGGTTTTACTTGTGGATTGAGAAAGATAAGTATAACGTGGGCCAGAATCCTGTTGGCATGAATATGGCCTGACTCTAAAAGCTATTTTAGCCAAAATCTTTTAAAAGGCAGCTCTGGGAATTACCGACAGATAGGTTCTCGGATGACCAGCTTTACCTAAACGTGGTCAGAAGGTCTACACCACACTGGGCAGGTTTGTGGGTTTCTTAAAAATAGTTGGTAAAAAACATCAACCTTAAATTTTACCTTTTCTCTCTGATGTCCACCACTCTGTATTACCAAGCCATAAAAATGTGATCCACTGAGCCTACTCGTATAAAACATCACAGAAGTGAAGAGGAAATTAGATTCCATTAATTTAGTGCTTTACTCAGTTGTTTAAAAAATGTGTCTGCCTCAAGCTTTCGGCTACAATATGGTTCACAATGACATTAATATCTTTTTTTTTTCCTTTTTCCTCATTGTTAAGCACCAGTTCTAAATTTTTAAACATTACTTATACATCTTTAGGGGTTACACCATGTGTCAAATTGTCAAAGATTTAAGGACACGTGGAAGACTTTTTTACAATTAGGAGATTCAGTTATCTATGACAAAATTACCAATGTGATACAGAAAAACATTTCTTCCAAGAGCTGTGCACAAATAAATGCATTAATTATTGCTTTAATATTCAGAACTAAAAAACAAATAAACTGTTTTTAAAATTTCAAAGCCACTCCAGTACACTTCCCGGATTAATTTATCCCCCAGTTTGTCTGGTTTCTTAAGGAGCATGCCTGGACTGTACTCTCTACAGACAGGAAAATGTTCTAGAATAAAAAACAATCAGTAGCTTAACTTGTGTCCAAAAGAAGGCTGTTGAAAGTAAACTATCAAAAACTCATAAAGCTACCATTATGTTAACAACTCTTTAACGACCTTTGAAATGGAAAAATGTTAAATATTAAGTGAGAATTGAAAAGTCATGGGAAAATTTTTACTACAATGTGTATATATGTGGGAGAAACTAATAAATACCTCTGCAATATTTGCGTGACAATATTTTAAATATCAGACTTGATGTTTTCTGGGCAAAAGGAGATATCAAGAGTATGCAATGGTTGAAACTCTTACAACTATAAGTTCAGATCTTTGCCTTTCATTATATGTAAATTATACCTCCATTAAAAATAAAAACAAACCCCAAAACGCTCAAGGTCATAAAAAACAAGGATAGCCAGAGAAACTGTCACAGCCTGCCTAGGAAACACGAGGACTAAATGTGATATCCTGGAGGAGATCCAAGACCAAAAAAAGTGAAAAATAAATGAAATCCAAAGGAAATACAAAGTTTGGTTAATAACAATGTGTGAATATTGGTTCATTAGTTGTGACGTGTCCCACACTAAGATGTTAACCGTAGGAGAAACTAGAGGTGGGGTATAGAACTATGCAACTTTTCTGTAAGCCTAAAACTATTCTATAATTTCAAAAAGCTTATTTTTAAAAATAAACAAAGAGGATAAGAGAGAAAATAAATAGTGTGACAGTCATGGAAAATACTGCAGGAAGGTCAAGAAAGTGAACATTAAAAGAATAGTATACATTATCTATTTCAAACAATGTGTAAATTAGCCACAAAGGGCAAATGTTTTTATCTACTGGGTATTGGTGCTGAATACTTCTTCATCACATTTACTTTCCCATGATAAAACAAGTTAGGTGGTCATTATCCCATTATGTTCTAGCTGGTTAATGTTAATAAAAGGCTTGGACACATGCAAATGGAAATGACCTAAATAAACAATATAGCTTTTATTTTCAGCACAAACATAATCCTCGTGTAAATTATCTAATGCCACTAATCTATCCTGCTGAACCCCACCATCCAGGAGTTACACACATTCTTTATACACAAAAAAATCATTTTGTGCAGGCCAAAACATTTTCAGGTATGAGTGCGTGTGCGGAGAGATGCGTAAAGAATACTCGATTACCATGCCACTTACATCTTTTTGTTAAAAATGACTTTATGAAGGCTATAATCCTTATCAAATTAAACCCTGCGGATCCCCCTTTTAATACACAGGGATTCTTCCCCCTCATTTATGGGCGTCGGCGCTAACCAGCTTTGGAAACGGCTCGGAGGGGCAGACCCAGCTGTGCAGCGATGTCCGGCGTCGCCGCATGTACCCCGTGGGGTGCAGCATGAGTCTTCCTTTGTGGCGTGCGGCTCCGTCGGAACGCGCGTTGTGACGACAAATTCCATCCCTCCCCACCCCCAAGCAGCCGTTAACAGTTCTGGGGCAGAGGCTGGTGGAGAGGCCCAGAGCCCACGTAGACCGAGATGAAGATGAGGAAGACCCTGAGTAGGAAGAGGCTGGCGGCCGCGGCGGCCACAGGGAAGAGCTCGGTGAGCGGCGCAGCCTTACGCGACCGCGACTCCTGGGCTGCGTCGAGGAGCCGAGTTGCCATAGGAACCGTGGCGGCGCCCCCAGCGAAACCCTGCGTTTGTGACAGGAGAAGCTAACCGCGGCCGCCCACTCCCACCCGCGCTTCCTCCCCGCCCCCACCCGCAGTGCGCGAAAAGCAGAGATCCGAGAACCTCGTGCAGTACAAACGGCAAAGGCTTTTCACGCATTTCCCGGGGGCTAAGCGCGCGGCCGCAGGCCGGGAACCCACCGCTCTCAGGCTCCCAGCCCGCGCGCTACGACCCCGTGGGCGCCGCCTGCGCAGCCCCTCCTTCCAGCCCGCTCGGGCGCATCCCCCAGGCCGGGGCAGCGATGCGGACACCGGGAGCCCCTCCCGCCGGTCCTGGCTTTGGCCGACACCCGGGGACCACGGAGTGGCAAAGGAACCGCAGCGCGGCGCCTGGCCGACCCCGGACGAAGTTCGAGGCCGGAGGGCGTTTTATTTTTGCAAAATTGCCCCAAAGCCAGGGCCGGATGTACACACTGTCTCCTTTGCCCCGCATGCTCCAAGAAAATAAGAGACATTCTACCCTGAGCCCTAATTATTGGGCCATTTTCTTAACGCGCGGTGTGTCCCCGTAGCCAGAAACATACTGCGAGGTGCAGTGTTTGGTAACAAAGAGATGAGACCTAACTGGGCTTCCGAAACGCTAGATACTGCGGCCGGGTCGCCCTGCATTTGGGCATCGCGCGGTTCCCGGCCTTCCGGACGTTCCCGGCCCAGCCGGACTTTGACCGCTGGCGTAATTAGGAGAAACGCAGAAGGTGGACGTTCCCCAATTTCCCCAATCGAGCCTTCTCCTCCCGAGTCATTGCGAAGCCCCTGGCTCCGGAGACACCGACTCCGCGCCTGGGCCTGCAAATCCGCCTCCAGCGAGCGCAGGCCCTGTCGCTCCGGGCTATAAATATTAATAAGCTGCGCGGCTACGGGCTTAATTATCTTCCTTTAATTGCAACTCAACAAAAAAATCCAGTCTCCTGCCACTCAGCCCCCCTAGGTCAGGATCGTTTGGTTTCGGTGTCAGGAGGCTACCCGGGCTCAGAGTCGTTCTTTGTATTCCGCAGTCCAACCTGGAAACCATATGCTGCACCTCTTCGCCGGTTAAAATCACCACCACACAGATTCGAGCTGCCGCCTCTTCGCCTTTTATTCTGTAGCCCGCGTCACCAGCAGTCCCGGGTTCCCAGTTACCTCCCCTCTGCCAGAGGATCCTGCCTCTATCCTTCCCGGCACAACTAACGCAATAGTCTGGGGGGTTTGGTAAACAGAAGCGTCCCGGGAGGGGGTGGGATTCGCCCCGGGTGTGACCCAAAGGCACCTGCGGCGGCCCAGGCCCTGGGTGAGGTCTGCCGGCCTTGTAAAGGCCTCCGCATCTGCGCGCGCGGCAAAGCAGCCCTAACGGTTTCACCGCAGCCCACGTCTCTCCAGTCTGCAGGCCCGGCCTGCCCTCCGTTCTTCCCCACAGGCCCTGCAGCCCGTTCCCTCCCCAGAGGCTCATCTTGTGCCTCTAAGGGACTGCGCGCGGCCGAGTAGAGGTGCCCGACTGCAAGGGGGCCGCTGGCCAGGAACTCAGCGCGCTCTCCCCAGGGTGGTCTGGAGGCCCGGGTGTCGTGCACTGCTGCAGTTCCTCGTCATCCACCGCGCTCTCTGGAGACGCCATGCCAAAGCTGAGAGCTGGGGCGGTGGTGGGGAGCCGAGGTGTCGCCGTGACTCCGGGGACGCCCAGGCTGACGCTGGCTGCGTCCACTGCTCAGGTCTCCCTCAACTTCGGCGCCTCTTCTTGTCCCAGGGGCTTGCGACGCCCCGGGGAGGCAGCTTCTCGTCCCCCAGGCGTAGAGCCGTCAACAAGGGGAGGCCTTGGGGGAGCCTAGCCGCGTTAAGCCTGGGAAAGCTGGTGGAGGTGGCCAGGAGCCCCTTCGGAGGACACACCTGTCGCCGCCTGAGAAGGCCGGGCTCTCCATGTGCAGACCTGGTCGCACAGACTCCTAAGGCACCACTGTAGGCCGAGAGGCGCTGCCTAATTATGTCTTCCCTTCTTACTGCAGTTCGAGACTTGTGTGCGGGCAAACCGCTGCCCAAGGTAGAGAGGTGCTGTCTACTCCCTGGGGATTATGATGGTCATTTAAATACATAACTGTCTGTTTACTTGACACATTTCCACTTAAATTACAAGAGGAAAGTTCAAATTGCAAAATAAGGATCCAGGTAAAGCACCCAAAGAAGTTAAATTAGCTTTAATTATATTTCAGTTTAGAATACAGACCCAATTAAAAGACACTAAGTGTTCCACAACCTGAAATTGTCAGTGATCAGACTGTGATGGTCACAGCGGTTCATGATTGCTAACCTTCCACTGACATGAGAAACAAGAAATCCACCTGAGCTACTTCAAGACTGTAGCTCTTGTGGGCAGTTTCTGCAGGTCATTCGAGGCAAGGTCAGCGTTTTTGCTAAATCAAAGTTTCCTGTGTAATTAACATAGGCACAAGGCTCTGGCAGCAAATAGTTAACTGAGGCCCAGAGCTGGGGACACCCATTTTGGTGGGCAGGTGGAAGGTCAATGCTACTCTCATAAAACCACTCTGGTTTGTATCTTCCCTTTTCTTCCCCAGTCCAACCCCAAGTCTAGCACTCAGGTCACCTGAGTGGGAAAGGAGGCTGCCTGATGGGCAGGAGGTGGTCACCTGGGAGGGGGTCATTGAGGGCAGGAGCAGCAAGATGATAGGATGGCAGCAGTGGGCATTTGGGCAGGTATGGGTTTTACTTATACCTGCACCCAGCAGCGACTCAGTAAGTACTAAAGGACCCAGAGCTACATGAAGACCACGTGGGGTTGACCTTCTCTAACGGGCTGTTGAGCTAAGCCACTTCATTTAGAATCAGGCTTCCAGCCTGCATGGAGTAAAGTGTGTTCTGTCCAACTTTTCTTTCTGCTGTGGTGTGAGAGGCAGGCAGTGGTGGGAGCCAGGCAGTCACAAAGGCCTCCGTCCCTTTGGAGCACAAGATGGCATCTGGAAATCTGCTAGTGGGAGTATTTCTTGGAATGTCTTGGAAACTCTTTCATCTCAACCAAGAAGGGTTGCACAAGGCTGGGATAGGCGTTTAAGAATTGTTCTTTGCTAATGACAATCCTGTGTGCTCTCTCGCTCTCGCTCTTGCGCGCTCTCTCTCTCTCTCCCTCTCCCTCCCCCGCCCACCCAACTTTCTCTGTCTCTCTTCTCTCTCTTCTCTCTCTTACACTCACCCACATATACACACTTACAAATCTGCCATTTTTGTATTTTATATTGCTCTTTTTAGCTTGATAAAGATCAAAGTCACATACAAACTTGTCTCTCAGAAACGTTACATACAACTCCTGGTCTTCTCTGGCAGTAAAAGTCTGAAAGCTGTTTTTGAATTCTGCTAGCTCAGCCTCACCCTGCTTCTCCCCAGATGATGCAATACTAGCACAGGGCCCAGAAAGCTGCTGTGTCTGTCACCAGCTGGCTGAGTCTTGCCTCGAGGTGCCACAGAGAACTGGACCAAACAAGAGCTTTGCTGAGTGATTTTCCCCCAACGGCTGGAGCTGCTGCAGAAATCACAATGAAACACCCTTTGTTGTTATGGGACTTTAGATCTGACATAATCTTTGCTAGTTCCTTATGACAGATCCTTATCATCTGCATTTAAAGGTGAAGAAACTGAGGCCGAGAGAGGTTAAGCAGTTAGGCTTAGGCCACATATAGAGAATGGGGGTCTTCTGTGTCTGTCTTGGGGCTTTAGCTACCACACCCATCACCATCACCATAGAGTCAACAGGAGACACTAAGCTATAATCGTTTTTTGGAGAGATGGTTTTGTCCTGGAATTCATATTGCATCTTCACGGTGTTTTGCTGTGTTTGGTAGGAGGCGCACAAAACACAGCTCTCAGTGGCAGAAGGACCAGTGGGTGCCCGATATGGTTTGGCTCTGTGTCCCTACCCAAATCGCATCTCGAATTGTAATCCCCCTGTGTCCAGGGAGGGACCTGTAATCCCCATATGTCAAGGGAAGAAAATGAATGGATCATGAGGGTGGTTCCTCCATGCTGTTCTCGTTATAGTGAGGGAGTTCTCACGAGATCTGATGGTTTTAAAAGGGGCAGTTTTTCCTCTCTCGTTTCCGCTCTCATTTCGCTTTCCTGTTGCCTTTTGAAGAAGGTGCCTGCTTCTTCTTCACCTTCCACCGTGATTGTAAGTTTCCTGAGGCCTCTCCAGCCATCCAGAGTGGTGAGTCAATTAAGCCTCTTTCCTTTATACATTACCCCTTCGCAGGCATTTCTTTATAGCAGTGTGAGAACAGACTAATACAGTGCCTGACAAGAAACCAGGTGCAGTCCAGGCCACAGAACCAAAGGCACACGTGGGAGCTAGGCCTTTCCACAGGACAAAGGTGTCCAGCTGAGGATGTGACATGCATAAGCTGGAAGCCCCCCTTCACAAAGATAGATAACAGCAGCAGCAGGAGGAGTCCCCAACACCCACCCCCGTGGTGGCCGTAGATCCTGTTTCTCCTCTTCCCTCCACTGCCCCTGATTGGACACAGGCCTGGGCAATTGCCCTTAATTAGCAGTGCAGGCCTGGACTGGGACAGTTTTATTTGCCCTCAGAAGCTGTGGGATGTGCTATTTATCAACCGTGGATATTCAGCAATCTCACACTTGTACAACCTACTGGATTTTATATAACATAGACACCCAGACACACCCGCCACTCATGCTCATGAAAACCAACGCTCATCTACACTTCACACCTGGTTAGAGCTTGTGAAAATGAGACTGGGATCTACGATAATTGAATACAGTCTTTCTCTCTTTTGCTTGGATTTTCATATTTGGTACTTAGAGTTGCTCGTGTCCTAAGCTTGGTGGCATAGAAAATATTGGAAAGAACTAGGTAGGTATTATAGAAAAGATGGTGTCCTTTGATGGGTAGGCCTGGGTCTAATGAGCTTTTGGGGGGCATAAAGATGTTTGTTGATTACTTATAAATGTGTGAAAATTAGTGCTCAATTGCCATTCACCAAAGAAGTGAGTCTGGTTGATAACGATAGTGGACATTTATGAGCACCCACTGTGTACAGGGCACTCTGAGGACCTATTACCTTTTTTCATCTTCACCACAACCCTATATGGAGTGAGTACTCTGAGTGTACCCATTTTACAGGTGAGGGAACTGAGGCATAGAGATGTTCTGTAACAATGCTGGTAAGTAGCAGAGTCGGGGTTTGACTAAATGCTGTTCACCTGTGAATTGGCACGCACAAGCCATCAACCAAATAGGTAAAGCGGGCTTCACCAAAGTTGTAGTCATTAATGCCAAGTGGCTTCATTTGGAAAGTAAGTCTTTATTATCATCTTGGTTTGATCTCAGCTCACTGCAACCTCCGCCTCTTGGGCTCAAGTGATCCTCCCATCTCAGCCTCCAAGTAACTGGGCCACAAGGCTCGGCTTTTTTTTTTCTTTTTGGTAGAGATGGGGTTTTGTCATGTTGCCCAGGCTGGTGCCAAACTCCTGAGCTCCAGTGACCCTCCCACCTCTGCTTCCCAAAGTGCTGAGATTACAGGTGTCAGCCACCGTGCCCCACCTAGTCTTTACTGTCTTTAAGGGAACACATTTCAAGTTATTTTTTTCCTCCTCTCACTCCTCTGAAAAAGCTGAGATGCCTGTGGCCGTGCCTGGAGGAAGGTGGCAAGTATTAAAAATGGGATGACTTGTTGCCCTTAGTTCCTCCTGTAACCTACTGTCCCACACAGCTATCAGTCAGCAATGCCCTGGACAGAGTCTGGCTAGGCTGCCATGCACTAGAAAACTCCTGCTGCCAGCCATTTGACAGTAGATGTGTCTTTTTTTTTTTTTTTTTTTTTTTTT
>NC_045442.1:108888028-108890837 GCF_002776525.5 Piliocolobus tephrosceles | reverse complement strand
TTTCACCTTGTTAGCCAGGATGGTCTCAATGTCCTGACCTCGTGATCCGCCCGTCTCGGCCTCCCAAAGTGCTGGGATTACAGGCTTGAGCCACCGCGCCCGGCTAGATGTGTCGTCTTAGGTCAGTAACAATAGTGCCTTTTACATGAATTACGTGCATTTGCAGTCTACAAAGAAAATTCACTCATGGCCTCTCATTTTAGGTGTTTCCTCTTTGCACTTGGGGCTTTGTCTCATTGCAGAATGAAAGGCTGCTTCCCTTGTTAAAAAGATCCCAGGTTAGGCCAGCCAGCCCCCAGATAGAAGCTAGTGATTCACTGTGCCTTCTGAAGGAGGAAAATGCAAACTCGTCAACCTCAGGATCAAAAGGAGGGCAGTCCTGCCCAGACACTTTCCTATAGGGGGTTTCACCTTCTTTCAGCTTGTACTGGTGGCTCACATTGCAACTCATTTTTCCTAAATCGTTCTTTTCCTGTCTGCCCTCCCTCTCCCCACCCCCAATCAGAGTTTGGAAACCCTGCTATCCAGGAGCCAACTGGAAGCATGGCTCAGAGCTGCTTTCCTGACTCTTCTGACTTAACACTCCTTTTTCCCTTTCGGGTGACATTCAGACAGGAGACCAAATCCACACTGTCAGGGCAGTTTCTCCAGAAAGGAGATGTATGTCTTCGGCAACATAGAAAGAACAGTCACATGTAGGTTACTTGCTGAGTGGAAGACTGGAGTCAGGTTCCTGTGTGTATAGACCCTTCACTGTGGTGTCAGTTTCCATTAGCCCTATTAGGAGCATTCCCAGCTTTCTGACCTCTTCCCCTTTTCACAGGGCTGGTACTAGGGTGAGGTGAATAAGACATTGGCCTTGGGCACAAGATTTAATGGGCTGCCAAATATTTCTCAGTGATCAAAATATTTTATTTGAGACAGGGTCTCACTGTGTTGTGCAGGCTGAGTGCAGTGGCACAATCACAGCTGCACAGTCTGCCTCCTGGGCTCAGGTGATCCTCCCACTTCAGCTTCCCGAGTAGCTGGGACTACAGGGGCACACCACTACCCATGGCTACTTTTTTTTTTTTTTTTTTTTTTTTTTTTGTAGAGATAGGGTTTCACCACTTTGCCTAGGCTGGTCTTGAACTCCTGAGCTCAAGCGATCTTCCTGCCTTGGCCTCCCAAAGTGCTGGGATAACAGGCATGAGCCACCACATCTGGCCTGGATAAATATTTTAATGCAATGTTTTTTTAAAAAATCAAAATTAACACAAAAATTCACGACCAACAAATAGTAAATTTTTTAACTAAAAATACTATTACTGATCTTTTCTTTTTGTCCCACCCTTCATTATGGCTTGTCATATCACTGCTTTTTAATTTATCTTTTAAATCAGAGGAAATGAACAGGAATAAAAACTAACTGAAATAAACCTCAGAAAGTAGATGTGAATGAAATGAAACCAAAAGTACAAGCATTGGAAATGAGAGAGCAAGAGAATGAGAGCGACGAGATTAATATATGAATAGATTTTTTAATCAATGGCAATTAAAGATTTTCATAGAGAACTGTTTGACTCTCCAGCTATCATCTGGTTTTCAGCAGTTGTTAAAGATATCCCAATAGTTCACAATGGTTTTTAGGCACATATGTGTTTCCCTTAGTCCTCTAAACCTATTTTTTAGTAATGATACTGTTTTTAGAGTGCTTCTTTACTTTTCAAAGCACTTTTTCCATGCATATCATTTCATTTATTCTTCTTAAATTAAAAGAGAGAGAGAAAACATATCCTTTCTCAGAAAATGGGCAGGTGAGATTGCAGAAGAAAAACTAGTTTTTTGAGTGCTAGGCACTGAGCTTGGTGCTTTACCTGCATTTCCTTACTTATTTCCCAGACAGCCCTGAGTTAGAGATACCAGCTCCCTTTTACAGATCAAGAAATTGAAATCCAGGCCAATTGGTTAATTAGCTAGAAATGTTCTCAGAATATTTATTTCCTAAAATGTATATTTGTGTCCTTGTTTTAGTGCATATGGTTGTTAGTAAAATTTTTAAAAAAGCCAATTACATTAAGAAGTTATATTCTAATTCCAAACAATGTTTTATACTTCCATATCTGGTTAAATTAACTCCAGCATTTTCTCTTTGCTTCTTCTGAATGGTCTAATACGTACCTATGCCAGAATGAGTCAACCTCTAAAGTGCTAGTCTAAGATGGAATTACTTTGAATTAAGTAGATGTAAATGATTAGCCAGCAAAGTGATTATTTATTTCTTCTTTACAAATGCATATGGTTTATGTACTGCCATTTTGCCTTCTGTAGGGATTGCGGTAGTGTATAATTCTGTTAGCACTGAACAAGAAAACCAGTTTTACCTTAACCTTGATAACATCAGATGTGTGATTTCTTTAAAAAGATGCTACATGGGCGGATATAAAATTGCTTCTTGGGGTTGTTTTAAATGCATATTTCTTTGATTACAAATGAAGACGTATTTATTAGATGTTTGCTAATTTGTCCTTCCTCTTCCCTGTGAATTGTAATTGATACACTTTGCCCATTTATCTAGTGGTGACAATGTTTTTCTCATGAATTTGGATGATCTCTTTATATCTTATACATAATCTTGTCTTTCATATCTGGTTAAAATACTGTCCTACTCTCTGGTTGGCCTTGTAAGTTTTGGTAGACTATGTTTAAAAAATAGTTTAATAATTTAAATGACCAATTTTTGCAGTCTTGCCAGATAACTCACTGGTACTTTGATTATATAGTTTATTTATGAAAGCTAATTGAAGTTGATGAGTATGAAGTAGGGAGT